>NC_069500.1:1054152466-1054371769 GCF_027579735.1 Bombina bombina | reverse complement strand
GCAATATGCATTTATCTTTATCATATGCTAAATATATGATGCCGACTTCTTCTAAATGTAATTTCGTTGTATATTTTATTAAAGGTTCATTAGACATCACATTAAAAACCAAAATATTTTATTTTGTCTCTAGTTATATAGTCCATTGTTTACCAAATACATGTCTCATTTTGCTTCTGTTCAAATAAAATGTAAGTAATTTTCAGACTCCTCGCCAAGCCTCAAAGTTTCATGTGAGTACCATCTCCAGCTTTCTCCTGTTTGTGTAAAGGGTCTTTTCATATGTTAATGATGGGGTATTGTCTTGTTTTACGGTTGTAATGGGGGTTCATCTATATTTTCAATAGAGATAACCCGATTTTCTTAGAAAGTGTTTAAAGCTTTTTAATATTGATTTTGATATCAGTATATGTTAATCTTGTTGTTTCTAGTAGTGTCTATTACATGCAGTTCTGTTAAAAATATAGTATACTGTCCCTTTAATACAAATGTTGATTTTTGTATAATGTATGAGTTCCACATTGGTTAATCTCCAAATATATTATTGTTAGCATATTTTCCCCCCCCACTCCTAAAAGGACTTTAAACCATATCCATTGTTAAAACAAATGTCTTTCTAAAAAAAATAACACAATAATGTCTCTTTAAGAAAATAGACTTTATTTAACACGTCAATATAAATCTGTTTTCAATATTTATTGTTTGAACAAGTACATGTAGATATACCAACAATCTGCAAATATTATATGTTAGCATATGTAATTTTGTTAAAGGGTCAGTTTAGAAAACAAATAATGTTTTGCATTATTAAAAAAGTCAATTTTGTAATATCAATGATATCAAAGGTTTCTCACCAATTAATCATATGTCTGTGCTCATTTCTTAGAGCTTGAAGAGTGCATGTAATCATTATGCAATTTGACCACTAGAGGGCATTTGGATAGCATTTGTATATCTAAAACCTTGAGCTCATACAGCATATTTACCATGTATTGATCATTGATGTCTAAAATGTTGTTATGTCAGAACAACAAATAAGTGGTCATTTTTCATAGGCATAGATACAAGGGTAAGCACAAAAGTCACACGTATTTCTCCATGTTTTGTTGTAATACAGTGTTTTCTTTGTAATCAATAATTCTGACTGTCCCTTTAAGCTGTGTTATTGGCATTCAAACAGTAATATGCCATCATGGATAATTGTAATGGGAATTTTCTTTGCAATTCGGGAAACAGTTTGGACATCACATCACAGAAACCAATCAATATCATGAACAAGGATAGGTATATGATGTGGTTTTCACACACTTATAACCCACACTCTGCAAACAATCTGCCTCCATGGACCCGGTCCCATAGAAGTAGATTATATACAGAGTGTGGTCCACAAGTGTATGAAAACCACATCATCACATACCTATCCATTACACATTAAATAAAAAAAACGTTAAACATGAAAACAAATACTTACTTCCTCTTCCTTCCCCTCTTCCCACGGGGCTGAGTCTCTGGGAGGGTCAACTGCCGACTCTGACGAGTTCTCATTGGAGATGTTGTGGGAAGAGTGGAAGGAAGAGTACTGGGACGACCAAGGTGAGGAGGAGGAGATGGGCTGGCAGGAGGAGATGGGCCGGCAGGAGAAGATGGCCCGGCAGGAGAAGATGGCCCGGCAGGAGAAGATGGCCCAGCAGGGGAAGATGGCCCGGCAGGAGAAGATGGCCCGGCAGCAGGAGGCCCATCAGCAGGAGGGCCAGCAGATGGCGGCCCAGGAGCAGGAGGCCCAGCAGATGGCGGCCCAGGAATAGGAGGCCCAGCAGATGGCGGCCCAGGAGCAGGAGGCCCAGCAGATGGCGGCCCAGGAGCAGGAGGCCCAGCAGATGGCGGCCCAGGAGCAGGAGGCCCAGCAGATGGCGGCCCAGGAGCAGGAGGCCCAGCAGATGGCGGCCCAGGAGCAGGAGGCCCAGCAGATGGTGGCCCAGGAGCAGGAGGCCCAGCAGATGGCGGCCCAGGAGCAGGAGGCCCAGGAGCAGGAGGCCCAGGAGCAGGAGGCAGACCAGCAGATGGCGGACCAGGAGGCAGACCAGCAGGAGGCAGACCAGCATGCGCCTCCTAGTAGAACCCGCACCTCTGCTATTTCCTCTTGTTGTGCACGGCGGGGTGCCCGTGCACGGCGGCCTGCTGGTGCACGGTGGCCTGCTGGTCCTTGAGGGGCCTCTGCTTCCGCGGCCTCTTCCTCTGCTTCCGGGGCCTCGTCGTCAAGGGGGGCCTCTTCGTCAAGGGGGGCCTCTTCCCTCCAAGGTGGAGATTCATCCCCACCACTCTCATCCCGGGGAAAAGGAGGAGCCTGTATTTGCTGTGCTGCCTCCTCCCCAGACTCTGTATATTAGAAAAGAAATAAATGTATATATTAGCATATTTCCAAATAAAGCTTTAAATTACTTAGCTTACGATACAATTACAAATGCAGCCTCATTAATCCAATTTGAAATCTAACGATCAATACGATTTCCGCATTTTCTAAACCGTGTTTGTGATATCTCTGGTCGATCTGAATGTTTTAGCGTTTGTTTTCAGTCTGTTTAAATGCACACCTAACCTATAGCCTAGATACTGATGTAACCGCAAAGTAATTGTGAATGCGTGTAAACAACGTAATAGCATTAATCTGATCCTTAAAGGGACATGAAACCCAATGTTTTATCTTTCATGATTTAGAAGCATACAATTATAATCAACTTTCTAATGTACTTTTCTTATCTAATTAGCTTCATTCTCTGAATATTCTTTGCTGAAAAGCATATCGATATGCTTAGAAGCTGCTGATTGGTAGCTGAATATAGCTGCCTCCTGTGATTGGTTCACCGTGTGCATGGCTATTTCTTCATTAAAGTATATCTAAAGAATGAATCAAATTAGGTAATATAGTAAATTGGAATGTTGTTTAAAATTGTATTCTCTACCTTAATCATGAAAGGAAAGGTTTGCGTATAGTGTCCCTTGAAATACATTCGTATGTTAATTTATTCTTAAATGAGCTTACCGTCAGATGAGAATGGCAGGTTCCCGGTATCAATTCCTCCGATACCGACTATATCCACCTCGTAGATGCTGGGACGCAACATTTCATCCCATCAGCAGTAATCGATTTCCAGTGCAGGGCCGCCACCGGTTCCTGCGGCATGTCGGGCCTTTTTCTTAAGATCCATCTTGCAGTCCCGGTAGCGATGTTTAATAGAGTCCATATCTCTGTTCCGGCCACCCACTGCATTGACTGCATTCCTTATCTCATGCCAGAGCTTCCTCTTCTCAGTCGGGGTGGTCTTCTGATGCTGCAGCCTCCTATACCTGGCCATATAGGCTTCTACGAGGGCCTCCTTCTCCTCCGTCGAAAACCTTGCCTCCCTAGTCGCCTTGGCCTTCCCCTGTGATGATGCCCTCTGTTTCCCGGACTGTGAAGCCCTACTCTGTCCGCCACTGGGCCCAGCCACTTGTTCATCTTGAACCAAGTGGCCGGGTCCACCCACCGCTTCCACCCCCGCTTCCTGCCCCCTTCCTGCCCCCCATCCTGTCCTGTTCCTCTCCCCTCCCTCTCCTCCCCCCCTCTACCTCTCCCCTGCCTGCCCTCCATATCTTCCCTAAACTAAACCCCAACTAAGCAAACAAAAAGTGAGTGTGATCAAATGAAAGGGGGTCAAAATAAATAACTAAAAAGACCAAAATAAGTGCTGAAAGTGTGAAAGGGATATAAATAAAAGAGGGTAAGGAGTATTTAAATGAACAAAATGAAGAAGAAGACTAAAAGGAGGATATGTAAACTAAATGTAACTAGGGGATGGGATGGGATGGGGTATGGGATAAGAGTAAATGGGATTACAGGGAATGGGAGTACAGGGAATGGGGTATGGAGTGTAGTATGAGAGGGTATGGGGTATGGAGTGTATGTAGTGTTATTGATACGTGTATGTATGTATTGAATGTGTTTGCATGTAAATGTGTTAAGTGTACAGAAAAAGCACTCGCACACTCACCCAAACCAACTGTCGTTCACTAACTCACACTAGCACTAACTCTCTAACTCCCACTACCACTAACTCTCTAACTCACACTACCACTAACTCTCTAACTCACACTACCACTAACTCTCTAACTCCCACTACCACTAACTCTCTAACTCCCACTACCACTAACTCTCTAACTCCCACTACCACTAACTGACTCACAATAATGCACAAAATCTCTAAGCTCCAATCTCCAAAAACCCACCAGCAACACAGTGAGAGAAGCCATTCTTGTGTGGTGCTTATATACCCTGTGTAAATGTTTAATGATGTACCGGTTTGCGTTGTAAATTGTGTTCAGGTGTGCTTTATTCTTACTTATTATTTGTGCAATGTGTATTAGGTGTGTGAATTTGTGCATGCTCATTTGGAGTTAGTATTTGTGGAATGTGTAGAATGCGATGATGTCATAGTGCTCGTTTTCTATAACATTGTCCAATAGTATTATGTTTAAATGTTAATTTGCGATGGTGTGGTATTAGTGAAGTGTTGTATATGTATGTTTGTCCTAATATATAGTAATATTGAATGTGAGTATTTTGCTAGTGTATGTTTGTTTGTTTTTTTCCTTGTTGTTATTTTCCCTATTTCCGCATCTTAAAGTATATGCGTATTCCCTGTATTTTATTTAAATTAAATTCCCCCCGCTTCTGAATGTGTAATGCTTATGTGCTTTGTTTAGTGATTGTTGTTGTGACATTTGCGGCGTGTTATTGTTGTGCATGATGTGGTATGCGTCATATGACCGAGCTGTGCGTATTTCTCGCGAGATCGAGTGTTAGATGAAAAAAGCGTGTTTGTTTGCATTTCCATTGATCTCTATGGGAGACTGTCTAACGCGGGCAGGATTCCGCGTGCGAAATACACGCGTTAGGAGTATCGCTAGAAGGTTTTTTTTTAACTAAATACCGGCGTTAAACAATGCCGTGCGTTAGACATAAACCACGCGTAGCTATCGCACCCCATCTACCGCCAAACTCCAAATCTAGCCGTAAATCTTTATTTATTTTGAAAGTCCAGTGAGTGAGGATCTTTAACTATATATATATATACAGAAAATTGTGGATAAGCACTAAGAAATAAGTGGCAACTAAATAACAATGTAATTTCAAAGTATGGTAATGATCGGGACTAAGTTGTACTCCAGATAAATCCCCT
Organism: Bombina bombina; assembly: GCF_027579735.1. Taxonomy (NCBI): domain Eukaryota; kingdom Metazoa; phylum Chordata; class Amphibia; order Anura; family Bombinatoridae; genus Bombina; species Bombina bombina. The sequence continues at coordinate 1,054,366,553 of NC_069500.1, read as the reverse complement.
CCAAAAATAATCTAAATAAATATGTGTCTCCATACTACCAAGCAATTAGTATAAAGGAAAAATACACATACAAATGTATATATATTAAAGAAGTGAAAAAGAAAAATTTAATAAGCATCAGTTTCTAATGTATCAAAAACATTTCATATGCAGTGCCATAATTCTTCAAGGATTTAAATACACAGGCGTCCCCAGTACTGGAATATAGAGTGTAGACGCCATTCCAAACCTTTGTAGCAGGACCGAACCCTTGAGTTGAAATGTTCAGTAGTAAAGTTATGTTTCTCTTAGGAGTATAAGCAAGTTGTAAGTATAAGAGAAAAATGCAGCAGGGTAGTATGCAAGCGATAAGAATGAAAGAGTTCTGGAGCCGCAAAAAAAAACAATGTTAGCTTTATTACATAAAACAAGTAGGGTTACAAAGTGACAATAAACATGCCATTTAGTTAAGTAGATAGCTTACGCGTTTTGGCATATTAGCCGTATTCATAGCTCTCCAAATCCCTTGTGACCTAATGGGCTTTTTAAGGGTGTAAAACATTTAATTGGCTAAAGGGCATATAACAAATTTAACTCTTTCTTGACTTATTAACCTGTTATTTACTTATGTTATACTCAGCATACTGCCATTTGGGTAACCTGTTAATTCACAGACTTACTTATGCTTGAGGACACAACTCCTGTATATTACATGAATGGAACCTATTGCAAAATAAAATCCTGGAAATTGATAGATTTTCTTTATGTTAAGTATATTAACTCAAAAACTTACATTCTATATCTCTGTACTTATACATCTATAATCTTGAGGAAAAGTAATTGTATCATGATACTGTTCCTTTCCATTCCCTATTACAATTGTTTGGATTTAAAACTATATATTATAAATTCTTTAACATTTTGGTGACCACACTCTTTTTATATATTGATCTATAAACGTACAATAAAAATTAGACTGAAAATAGAATTCCTAATATTGCTCTTATCATTCTATAACTCAAAAAAATTAGTGAAAATATGTACTAACTATGATCTATATTACTTTTGTGGTTGCAACCCCTATTCCTAGCATAGTTCACCCCTAATACCAGTGGTTTATAAGGTCATAGACTGAATTTAATCCAGTGGGATACCTAGTCCTCAATTGGAAATCAAAACACCTCTCTTCTGACAAGTGTTGCATCTCTGTCCCCACCTCTTCGCCCAGCATCCACAGTTTCTATTATAGACCATTTAAAATATGAACTCTCTTTATTGTGGACCAATTTGAAGTGCTAAACGAGTGGGTGGTCAGAGTACCTGCCCTAATATCAGAGAGGTGTTCTCTAATGCATACTCTTGTCTCCCTCATTGTCATCCCTACATACTGTAGGTCACTAGGCCGTACAGCCTGCTTAATATACTGTAAATCTGTTTCTACAATTCATGCACTTTTTGTGACTATAGTTCTTGTTGGTGACACTACATTTGAAACCTTCACCCCATCAATAGATGTTCACACGCCTTACACGTAATGTTGCTGCATCTGTATACGCCCTTAAATCTAAGCCAGGAGCTGGACTCCTCCTTCCGTATACTCTTTAAGTTGAGTAGGGGCCAAAGGTTACCATGGTGACTCCTCTCCTGAAGGAGCATTTACATCCTTTGTCTACTGTTTCTACCAAAGCATTATCTGCCGCCAATAGTTTTAAAGTGTTTCCTTACTATCTGGCAGATTTTGTGGTACTGTACACTGTAATCCGTTACAAAGAAAATTCCTCCACTCTTATCAGTCTTTGATCCTGCTTGTTTAACAATTTCTCTCTGTTAGAAGATACTACCTACTCTCTGGCTTTGATTATATCATGGGACCTATACCCTCTCATCTTAAGACGGTCAGACATTTGGTCTGCATGAGTCTCATACTGTTCAGAATTACTACAATTCCTTTTGAGTCTAGTAAACTGACCTTCGCAACTGACCTGAACACCTGTTTGGATGACTGCTCCTGGCGTGGAGGAGCGTATTGCCAGTTATTGGCTTTCTGTAAACTTCAGTTTCAATGCCGACATTGGGAATCCCTCTCAGGGTGAGATCCAAAAAATTGATCTTCCTCCTGTTGAGTTCAAAAGTGAACTCCAACCAATGTCATTATTGTTTAACCATTCCACGAAAATTTTCGCATTTTCTTCTGTACCCCTCCACACCAGGAGCAGGTCATCAATTTTATCGTCTGTTAAAATTGTAATTTCTCCTGAAGGGGTTCTCATCTCCATAGATGCGGGACAGCTCCCACCACCCATGTAGAGGTTGCAAAAGAGGGAGCAAATGCCAACAGTGCAAAAGCTTAAAGATGATGTAGTCAAGCAGTTCATGCATCAAGATTGCCTTGTAAAGAGCGTAAGGGAAGTGAGAATGTCAGTATCTCAGCATGCTAGCTGACATATGTCAGATGTAAGAATTAGTACCGGCTTTTATGGACCATAGTCTGCCAGTAAAAATGTAACAGCACAGTAGAACTTTGTTCAATAAGCGATCTCACCCAGTCTTCCAAGGGATTACATAGACATGTATGGCTGTGCAAAACGAATCCACCTCGGTAATAAGTTATGTCATCCAGATGATAGGTAATATGCTTCGGTAGTCAACAAACCCCTCTGCGCACACCAAGGCAATACATATGACCCTTCAACATTCAAGTGAACCCGCTTGCATCGGCTTGATTTGCGTCTGATGTCACACACACAGACGATGGGCGTTTTGGGCTCCGCCCTTCAACTTGGCCCGTTAAACCCAGGACGTACTCCTCTATTTAAAAGCAAATCTTGTGAGGATAGGTAAGACATCTAGAGGCTAAGACCCATTATAGGAGGCTGTAAGGGAATGGTAACAGAATACAAATCTGTCAAATGGTCCTTAATGCATATAATGAATGTGAGCCATATGTAATACCATAACAAACACATTACATACACTCCAATGTAGACATTCTACTATGCAATAACACAACATAACCATATTAACCCTAAATTTAGATCAGAAAGTATAGAAAAGGTGGGATAGAAAGAACCCAGAATCCTATATAACAAATCAGATCCCTAAAGGTGTGAGTAGGATCAATATCCATATCATAGGGTATTGTGTCATTTGTTGAAAAACATAAAACATATTATAATAAAGCACCATACTAATGGTAATCTAATAGTCTAGTCTACCTCAGTTATTTAAAAAAAAAGGAAAAAAGTGGGAGAAAAAACCTTTTTTGGGTTACTATTGAATATACAGAAAAATGGAAGCTAAACATATGGGAAAAACTAGAAAAGAAAAATCCACAACTGAATCAATCAGAGGAACCACAGTCTTTATATAAAGGTCCCCATGTGATCTCTTTGTTCGGACCATAGGGAATCATTGAATCCAATTTTTGGATCCATAGTGCTGCCTTTTTCAAAGAGTAATTTCTGTCTGTTACCTCCTCTCCTAAGGGGACCTACCCCATCCACTACATGAAATTTCAATGGCTTTTGTTATGACCATGTAGCACTGCGGAATCTGTTGGAGCTCTACAAATAACCGATAATAATAATAATAATACATAGGCAAGACCACACAGACTTTTGATTACATAAACCACAAAAATTGTGATTCACTCGTGAAGTGACCTCTGATGGGTAAGTGCTTACCAGATCTGGGGGTGAGTGTACAGTATTGCCAAATTGGATCAAATTGCATTGTGCCACAGTTGTTGCAGGGAAATGTACAGTAAAGTACCACAGGGTTATCCTCAATAACCTCTTCCTTTATTTGAGCCCACATCGGCTTTAACCAGAGTGTCTTTCTGGTTACGGGTTTCTTTTGTTTGATAATAAGGGGGAAATCTCTAAATGTACTAGCTAATGTCCTATCCTCTGATAGCAGTGTCCATTGTTTCCCTAAATAAATTAAATGGTTTTATGCTATACCCGTATGGTAGTACAACAAATGGAATGTCTATCTCTTAGGTTTTATGTGATAAGTTGTTCACGGGGGATCTGATCTACTTTGGTCTTGTGTGTTTCCAATAAATCAATTGGATGACCTCTACTTTAAAAACTACTGAAAAAGTCATTGAATTGTTGATTCAATTGTGGACACTGATTTAATAATCTTTTTTGCTCTCAGAAGCTGGGCTGAAAAGGAAGTCTCTTTAATGTCTGGTGGAGGATGGAAACTAGAAAATTCAAAGGTCATTTCTATTAGTCTGCTTTCTGAATACATCTGTTGTCAAGGAATCATTCACCCTTGTTATTCTGATATCCAAAGGTTTTGCGTGTAATGATCATACTCCATGGTAAATTGAAGGTTGGAATCAATGTATTAAGTTCATCAAAGAACTGTAACAGTGAACTATTGTCCCCTGTCCAAATCATAAATACGTCATCAATGTACCTTTTCCCAAAGTTTGCAATATTTCTTAAAGTTACCATGGTGGTATAGAAATTTATTTTCAAGTTGAGGACTTCCTGTTGGTGGTGGAGCATTGCAGTCAGTTGCTCCTTGATGGCTGCAAGAGTGTTTGCAGCGTTCAAGAGTCGATTCCCCACGCCACTTGCCCCATGGCTCAAGTTGATTCCTGAGCCTGTTTTGGGCTTTTGGTATGCGTAGTACCGGGTGTGAGAAGCCCCTCATCAGCCAATTAGGCTTGCGGCAGATACAGCAAATTGGTAATTCGTGCACCACTGTTATGTGTGGAATATAGCCTGAAAATGGGAGAAGTGAAAATCTATGGAAGGTAGCGCTCGAGGAAGCAGCATCCTGATCCGAAGTTAGAAAGAGCTGTCTAGGACCGGTCCCTCTTAAGCCTAGTGTCGCTTGTAGGTAAGAGCATAAGGATGGTGGCAGAAGTCGTACCCTGGAGCCATATCCTCACGACTGACAGAATCGAGGTGATTAGATATACCGGTAACTATACCTCTTTATCTTTGTCGTGTTCCCCAGAGACTGTATCACAGCCATATTGCATGTTCTAACAAGGACAGACTAAGGGGAAATTTTTGTCAATTTGAGTTACTTAGATACTTAAACATAAGGGACCACCGAAAATTTCCCTAAATGGTAAATTACTCTATCTGTTTATACCATTCAGATATCATGGTCTCTGGTGGATTCAAGAGGAGTACATTGCTATAAGCCGAATGCTTTTATTCTTAATACCCACATCTTATATAGCACAGCTTTGCGAAAAGGCAGCCCCAATATATAGATGAACTTTTTATTTAAAGGGACAGCTGAATGGAATAGAGGGGACACTGACAAGCCTTACTGATAATTTATAAGGCATAGAACACCCTGCTGAATTTTCCTGTGACCTAATAAAGATTTTCTCTGGATTATTTTTTTTTGGGGGGGAGCTATGTCACTATAAAAATTACCCGGAAGATCAATATACCCCTGTATATAGAAAAACGCTCTGCTGAGTCTGGCATGCCCCAATCCTATATAGAGGGCGGACTGTATGAGATATGTGCAATTCCTAAGTCAAAATATGTCCCGTTAAAATGCACATGCATCATTAAATATACCTGGGGGATAGATTTACTGTGCTGTTTAAATATAAGAAAGCTTCTCGGACCCCAGGTTTGTCTGTTGCTTTGTGATTACAGATTTTACAGATTGGACTTTAAAGTGGTAACTGCAAGAAGCAGCTTTTGTTCACATAATAGAGATTACCTGTGGTTTTTGTGTTTCATTCAAGCGAGCTCTAAAATATGTTCAATGTTATACATGTTATGTTAGCAATAGCACTGACAGATTCATTTTTTTGTTTTTTTCATTTTGCAACAAACCATGTTAGATCCTATTTTCCTTACTTATTTATGTAATATCTAGGTCAGGATCTTAGCATTGAGATAAGGTTGAAGGTCTGAGTTAATTTTCATTATTAGAGTGAAAAAACGTTAAGCTGAGATAAACTACCAATAGTTTCTGTGCTGTAAACTGTTATGTTCAGGATCTTCGTTGTTCCTATATGTCCATAGAGACTGGTATCTCAAATTATTAGATGGTGGTATACATTTAATATTCACTAAGCAGGAAGGAATCTCCTATATTTACAGGGTAGCCATATGTGCTATCCTAATATACATAATCCCTATTTTGTGACTCTGCTTGATATAAGTTATGGGAGAGCTACTCTGTGAACTTAGAGAGTATAAAATCATTATAAGCATCTAATGTCGTTTTGAGACCTATCTAGATCTCTTTTTTACATATACTGATATCTTTGTATATATAGAGTAATACTAGCTATTTAACAAGTTATTTGTGTTGTAGGCTATTTTTCATGCCAGATCTTTTTCAGCTTTTGAATACTAAATCTTAGTTATAATGAGATAGTCATATTGTCTAAATCAACTGTGTATTTGTTCTTGCAGGCTTCTGCACACTAGGTTTTTTTTCTCTCTTTTTTCACATCCACATTTTTTCCTCTTATAAGCTTGGTAAAGAGTTTCACACTAAGGTAAAAGACAAAAATCCAAAACTAATTATATAAATATTGATACTAGTTTTAGATTATGCATCCTCCAGAATGGATATGCAGTCTTTGTTTTTACAAATATCTGAATTGTTTACACCCTCAATTTGACTGTATTAAGAAGGACTTATCTAGTATCTCTACGGATCTAATTTACTCTAAAATCTGGTGAGGCAATTTGCCACAAGAATATTCGAAGTGGAAAATAGAGTATCCGATCTAGAGGACCAAGCTAACTCTCAAGAAGTTATACTGCAGAAACCAAGAGACGAAAAATTAATAATTTAAAGGTACGTTTAGACGATATGGAAGATCGAGCAAGACGTAACAATATAAGAATAATAGGGCTTCCAGAAATCCCTTAATTTGAGGATTTACTTAAACTTACTCTCAAACATTAGGGGTCCCTTCACATCAGCTTCCTTTAGAGTTTGAAAGAGCTCACAGGGTAGGTCCCAAAAGATCTCTGCCTGATGGAACAATGAGAAATAGGATGCGCCTTGTAAAATATCTCAAATTTCAGGATAATGTTGAACTACTAAGATTGTTTAAAAAAACCTGAATATATACTTTAGGAAAACATAAGATATTACTCTTTCAAGATTTTTCTATCAAAACATTCTTCTAAGAGAAAATTGATGGCTCCCTTTTTGCATGCAGTTTATAAAAATGGGGTTGAAAGCAAGATAATGATAATATTGTTAGAAGATAAGGGGAACAAATTTTACATTTACTAACGTTCAGGAGGCATAAGATTATATTGGAACAAAAGGAGCTTTACAAGGTTAATACTTCTATTTGAGATTATATAATACCTTTATAACAACATAGGACATATTAGTGGTGTGTCCAATGATTTGGTGTACTATAAGTAAAATGCACGATATTCCTAGTCGTGGCTGAGAAATTGGCAGTAATTTTATAGGGTTTTTTTAGGGTTTTCCTTTTTTTTTTTTTTTCCTTCTTCCCTCTCACCCCATCCTACATGATTATTATTAATATAATAAGTATTTTATGAATAAACTTAAAATGTTGTCTTGGAATGTCGGAGGAATTTACTCTCCGGCTAAACGTAAACTGTTATTAAACATCTGGCTAAAGGATAAACCAGATATTGTTTTACTCCAGGAGACACATTTGAATAGCACAGAATCTGAGAAACTTCAGATTAAGTGGGAGGAAGGGTTGTACGACCCCTTCACTTAAATATGCTATTACTAATATAGAATCTGACCCTGAAGCGTGGTTTATTATATACAGATAGTATTAATGATAAGAAATATGTGTTACGTAATATTTATGGCCCAAACACAGTCTCCCCTGAAATAGAAAAAAAAAAGTAAAATAAATTTTTTACCCATTGGTTAATGAAAATTATTATAATTGGTGGAGATTTTAATCTAACACACCATGCCCAATACTGGATCGACTTTCAGGTAAGTACCCAGAAATGTGCAAAACTATTAAAAAAATGTGTCATATGGTTAAATTAAGCGTTATCTGGAGGCTCAGGAATCCAGACTTACAGGTTTTTGCCTGTCTATCTATCTATCTATCTATCTATCTATCTATCTATCTATCTATCTATCTATCTATCTATTGGGTTCTTGTAAAGCACGGCTATTCACCAGTAAGGGGTCTCAAGGCGCTGAGGGTTGGCAGTTCAGTCAAAGAGCCAGGTCTTGAGGTCCTTTCTGAACTTAGTTAGGGCGGTAGCTTGTCTGAGGTGCAGCGAGAGGGTGTTTCAAGTCTTGTGCTGCAGGTGAGAGAAGGATCTGTCTCCTGCTGTGGTTTTCCTGATGTGGGGGATGACTACGAGGGCTTGGTCGGACGATTGAAGTTGTCTGGTAGGGGGTGTAGAAGGTAACGCGGGTGGTTCAAGTATTCAGAACCGATATTGTGGAGGTCCCTTGAATGCGTGGGTGAGAAGCTGAAGGTTATTCTTTTGTTGATGGGGAGCCAGTGCAGGTCCCGCAGGTGTTTGGTGATGTGGCATTGATGAGGATGTCGAGGGATGAGTCTTGCCGAGCGCGTTCTGGATGCGCTGTAGTCTCTTTGGAGCTTGATGGTGGTGCCGGCGTAGAGGTGTGTTACCATAGTCCAGTTGACATCAAGAATCTAAATGTGAATCTAAATCTTTTAAAACATTTCTCTAGAATTTATTTTATTTTTAATTTCTGAATCTCTACTATCCAAAAATATCTACAGCCATTAGTGAGATCTCAATCTCGGACCATGCTGTCAATCTCGCTTATATTTCTGCCTGTCAATGTACATGAGAATAAAACGGTTAGATTTCTTTTCCCATGATTTCTGTTTAATAACTGTTAAATTCTCTCTGAGGTTTAAAACAGATTTGGAAAGATTTCTGCAATCTCAATGTTGATTATTTTACTCCGTGGTGAAATCAAAGTGTATACGATTATTTTAAATAAGAAAAAACATGCAGCGGAAACCCAACTCGCTAACTAGGTGAGAAAGGCGTACAGAAAATATTTGAATGAGCAATCGAGTTTAAAATTGGAATACATATTTTGAAGCCAGAAAAGCATGGGATTTTTTTTTTTTTAAACAAAAGTCATAGAACAAGAGTTAAAAATCAACATGCATTTTAGGGGATTTCACAGCTGTTCTGCCAAACATCCTTGCTTGTCTTACAAAAAAACCGAAATAAAAGGAACTATATACCAGCTATTTAAATAGGTAATATTAGATATACTGAAACAGAGGAGATTAGTAAGGGTATGTTTGATTACTATCAATCACTTTATTCCGACATAGATAGTAATTCTGACAGTCAGGATATTTTTTTGGAAGAGTATTCAGGTACCTCGGATTTCCGAGGAAGATTTTCTAGTTTTGAATACCCCAATCACGGAATGAAGAAATTTGTAAGGCAATAGATCATCTTAAATTAAACAAGGCTGCAGGACCAGACGGCTTTCCTGCAGAATTTTATAAGATGCTTGCACAAGAACTGAAGATTCCATTGGGCAAGTTATTTACATTCCTATTTTTTACTCTAAGGACCCTATGTCCACATACTTCGACAAACTTTGCAAACTTTGGAAAAGGTACATTGATGACGTCATTATGATTTGGACAGGGGACGTTAGTTCACTGTTACAGTTCTTTGATGAACTTAATAAATTTGATTCCAACCTTCAATTTTACCAAGAGTATGATCATTACACTCAAACTTTTTGGATATCACAATAAACAAGGGTGAATGATTCCTTGACAACAGATGTATTCAGAAAAGCAGACTGATAGAAATATCCTTTTGGAATTTTCTAGTTTCCATCCTCCACAGACTTTAAAGGGTCTTCCTTTCAGCCAGCTTCTAAAAAGCAAAAGGGATTATCAAATGATGTCACAATTGAATCAACAATTCAATGACTTTTCAGTAGTTTTGAAAGTAGAGGTTATCAGATTGATTTATTGGAAACTACACAAGGACAAAAGTAGATCAGATCCCCCGTGAACAACCTATTTCACAGAAAACTTAAGAGATAGACTCTGAGTGACAGACTTCCATTTGTTGTACCATACCAGTATTACATTAAAACAATTGAAAAAATTTTTTTAGGAAACAATGGACACTCCTATCAGAGAATAAGACATTATCATAGTACTTTAGAGATTTCCCCATTATTTTCATACAAAAGAAACCGTAACCTGAAAGACACTCTTGTTAAAGCCGTTGTGGGCTCAAATAAAGGAAGAGTTATTGAGGATAACCTGTGGTACCTTACGGTACATTTCCCTGCAGCAACTGTGCACAATGCAATTTGATTCCAATTTGGCAATACTGTCACCCACCCCAGATCTAGTAAGCACCTACCCCTCAGTGGTCACTTCACGTGTAAATCACAATTTGTGGTTTATGTAATCAAATGTCCATGTGGTCTGACCTATGTAGGCAAGACAACCAAATGCATAAAAGATAGGCCTAAGACAACAGAAAACAGCGATAGGTAAATTGGATCCGTCTGCCCAGTAGCACATCATTATACACTACATGGCCAAATAGCAAAAAAACTGTTATATAAAACTGTGTTCCTAGATTGATTCAACATGTAAATTTTTCTTTTATAGTTAATTTTACCATATGTTTAGCTTCCTTTTTTTTGTGTATTTAAATATAACCCCAATAAAAGTTTTCCCCTTTTTTCCCTTTTTTTAAATAACTGAGTAGACTAGACTATTAGATTACCATTAGTATGGTCTTTATTATAAATATGTTTTATGTTTTCAAACAAATAACACAATACTCTATGATATGGATATTGGATCACTACTTATCCCCTTAGGATCTCATTCGTTATATAGGATTTCTGGGGTCTTTATCCCACCTTTTCTTTTATTTCTAATCTATACTTGGTTATTATGGTTATGTTGTGTATTGCTTATAGAATGTCTTAATTGGAATGTATGTAAGGTGTTTGTATGGTATTACATATGGCTTGCATTCATTATATGCATAAAGGACCATTTGTCCGATTTGTATTACGCTACCATTCCCTAACAGCCTCCTATAAGGGTCTTAGCCACTAGATGGCATACCTATCCTCACAAGATTTGCTTTAAATAGAGGAGTACGCCCTGGGTTCTAACAGGCCAGTTGAAGGGTGGAGCCTGAAACGTGCATCGCCTGTGTGTGTGACGTCAAGATGCCTTGTGTGCACAGAGGGATTGTTGAATACTGAAGCATATACCTATCATCTGGATAACATAAAGTATTACTGAGGTGAATCGTTTGCAAAGCCATACATGTCTATGTAATCCCTTGAAGACTGGGTGAGATCACTCATTAAGCAAAAGTCCTACTGTGCTGTTACATTTTTACGGCGGGACTATGGTCCTTAAGAACCACCGTACTAATTCTTACTCTGACATATGCTAGCTAGCATGCTGTGGATACTGACATTCACACTTTCCTTACGCTCTTTACAAGGCAATCTTGATGCATAACCTGCTTGACTAACTTACATCTTTAAGCTTTTGCACTGTTGTACTGCATGCATACTACCCTGCTGCATTTTCTCTTATACTTACAACTTGCTATTACTCCTAAGAGATACGTAACTTTACTACTGAACATTTCAGCTCAAGGGTTTGGCCACTACAAAGTTTGGACTGATGTCTACACTCTATATTCCAGTACTGGGGATGCCGAGTATTTCTGTTTTTTTTTTTTTTTTTGTGTTTTGTTTTCTTTCTGTGTATTTAAATCTTGAAGAATTATGCACTGTATATGAAATGTTTTGTTATATTTGAAACTGATGCTTATTACATTTTTCTTTTTTACTTCTTTAATATATATACCTTTGTATGTGTATGTTTCCTTTATACATAATTATTTGTAGTGCTGAGACACTTATATTTATGTTATATATATATATATATATATATATATATATATATAATTTATATATTATAGCAACAAAAGAAAATTCTGGGGCAAGAGTGCAAGGTACTCAAAATTCCTTCCCACAAATGCTCCAAAAGGCTACCCTTATCTGGCACATTACCGTAAGAATCAAAATATAAAATCAGATAAAATACCACCTTAATATGCAGAAAAATAAGTCATTTTAATGAAAATAAAATATAACAACATAAATATTCAAAATATGAATAAAGCCACTATAGCGGTGTAATAAGTAAGTGCCCACTGCAAAAAAATATCAAAAAATCAAATTGTCTCCAAGGGTACCCTTTGAAAAAAAATGGTGATTACAGAGCTCCACAAAAAGAATAATTCATGTATCCAAATCAGGGTAAAGTTAAACCCGCACAGAAGTTGGTCTCCTTGTGGTAGTTAATCCTTGTCTTCAAATCTTATAAGTAATTAACAGTCACGTGGAATGGAGGCGGAGCATTGGTCTTACAAAAAGTGTCACTTAATTGTGACGTACCAGACACAGCCGGAAGAAGCCCCATGCGTGAGGGTGAAACGTATGTAGCAAGGCAAGAGGGAAGCAGCTAGGGTGTCCCACTACAGAAACAGGTAACTTTTGATTAGCATCTTCAAGGATCCTTAATATGCATCGAGGTACAAGTCTGCACAAACAGCATACAGTATCGGATCAAAACGGTAAGCGTGCACAGCGACACGCAACCGGCCCTCCCAGCAATTGGAGCTAGTTGTGATATCGTCAGGAGGGTTATGGTGTGTAATATTGCCCTACATTCACTCCAGTGAAACAACATATGGATATCGTATCCTAGACAACATTGGTGAGAAAATACATGCTTGACTAACTAACCCTGCCTATACTAGCATCTGCTTATAATGGACTGTATTATCATTACTGGGGAGGACTGCTCTGTGCGCTTCAAACTTACCGCTTCTGTCCTACGTTAATCTGGACTTATATGCTGTTTCTGACTGTTAATTACTATATAAGATTTGGAGACAAGGATTAACTACCACAAGGAGACCAACTTCTGTTGCGGGTTTAAAGGGACAGTCTAGGCCCAAAATAAACTTTCATGATTCAGATAGAGCATGTAATTTTAAACAATTTTCCAATTACTTTTATCACCAATTTTGCTTTGTTCTCTTGGTATCTTAGTTGAAAGCTTAACCTAGGAGGTTCATAGCTAATTTCTTAGACCTTGAAGCCCACCTCTTTCAGATTGCATTTTAACAGTTTTTCACCACTAGAGGGGTGTTAGTTCACAAGTTTCAATATAGATAACACTGTGCTCGTGCACGTGAAGTTATCTGGGAGCAGGCACTGATTGGCTAGACTGCAAGTGTGTCAAAAGAACTGAAAAAAAGGGGCAGTTTGCAGAGGCTTAGATACAAGATAATCACAGAGTTTAAAAGTATATTATTATAACTGTGTTGGTTATGCAAAACAGGGGAAATGGGTAATAAAGGGATTATCTATCTTTTTAAAACAATAAAATTCTGGTGTGGACTGTCCCTTTAACTTTACCCTGATTTGGATACATGAATTATTCTTATTGTGAGCTCTGTAATCACCATTTTCTGCAGTGGACACTTACTTATTACACCGCTATAGTGGCTTCATTCATATTTTGATATTTATGTTTTTATATTTTATTTCTATTAAAATGACTTATTTTTCTGCTTATTAAGGTGGTATTTTTCTGATTTATATTTTGATTCTTACGGTAATGTGCCAGATAAGGGTAGCCTTTTGGAGCATTTGTGGGGAGGGAATTTTGAGTACCTTGCATTCTTGCCCCAGATTTTCTATTGTTGTTATAATACTAAAAAACTTACTACCTCTGTGCACTGCACACTTGCAAATACCCTAATTGAAGAAAGTGTGTATTTACTAGATCTAACTTTATTTATTCTGGTGCCCAATCATCCTTGTTAAACACACACACAGCCTTTTGGAGCATTTGTGGGAAGGAATTTGAGTACCTTGCACTCTTGCCCCTGATTTTCTTTTGTTGTTATAATTATAATATAATATATATTAGTCCCAAGGGCAAAGTAAAATTCAAAAATGTTATATAAACACTGGTTAAACATTTAAAATACACACAGAATAAGAGTAACCTTACTTTGAGGTGGCAAGCTATAGAATTGATTAGGAATCCAACTAGGTGGAGATAGGGACAAGAATTCTAGGCAAACGTGAAATGTTCTGGCTTTTCAGACTCCAGACCAGGGTGCCTATTGCAGACTATTATTTGCGTTTGAGCATTGATCATACTTTGACTTGGGCCTGACACCCGAGGATGCGTGCTCCCACTTTTTGACATAGGAGCTGTTAGTCTTCTCAGGGCTAAATTCTTTGTATGGAACATAGAATGCATTTGAGTTATGTTAAGCAATACAATGTATATGAATAAGAAAAATACAACACAACTTAAAACATGATTAGTAATTAGATTCAACATGCAATTTTATAACATTAAGGCATGATCCTTTGCACAAGACACACTATGTATTAATGAACCTTACTAAACATATATGTAAATATGTATGTGAGTGCACTTTAAAAATGAAAATGTATATAATGTATATAATGTGTACCAAAACCCCTTCCTTCATATTATGTTTATTCTTTCTGATTATAATACCCCTATGTTTCTTCCAGGGGAGACTATGATAAATAAATAAGATGTATGTATCCGATAGAGACTGTAACACATTGAAACCCTATAGGTTCTATTTTTGTTACTTCCATTAGGTTAACACTGAAGTTTAGAAACAATGAAGTACAGTAACATTGATGAAAGTAGCCCCTGATAGGAGACACTGGTAGTTAAGCACAATAGTTAAAAAGTTCCTTACTTGAGGATATATACCATGTGTAATAGTAGCGACTTTATATCATATTGTTGATCTATTCTGACATTATGTTCATACCGTAGCCTTCCAAGTAGAAAATCCACTATTGTATCCCTTTGAGAGGGACAGCTCTCCATATATAGTATATATATATATATATATCTGTGCAAGGATGAGCACTCACTGGATTTAAACACAACAAATCAGTTTATTCGTCGTTTATTCACCCCTTCCTCAGACAACAGGTGAATGCCCCGAAACGTCACTGCCGAATAAACTGATTTGTTGTGTTTAAATCCAGTGAGTGCTCATCCTTGTACAGATTGATTATTTGTTAATCACCCTGGTCTGTGTTTGGGTTGGCAAGTGAGAGTACACTTATTTGGAGCCTATATATATATATATGGATATACATATATTTACTGATATATATATATATATATATACACACACAGATATAGTACTGTACTTAGTGTGGAGCTAGGATACACAGAAACCAGAAGATTGATACAAGATCATTAGTAGAATCCATCAAGTTATTATTATTAATATTATTATTATTAATTATTAATAATAATATTAATAATATAATAATAATAATATTATTAAATAATAATAATAATAATAATATTAATAATAATAATAATAATATTAATAATAATAACTTGATGGATTCTACTAATGATCTTGTATCAATCTTCTGGTTTCTGTGTATCCTAGCTCCACACTAAGTACAGTACTATATCTGTGTGTGTATATATATATATATATATATATCAGTAAATATATGTATATCCATATATATATATATAGGCTCAAATAAGTGTACTCTCACTTGCAACCCAAACACAGACCAGGGGTGATTAACAAATAATCAATCTGTACAAGGATGAGCACTCACTGGATTTAAACACAACAAATCAGTTTATTCGGCAGTGACGTTTCGGGGCATTCACCTGTTGTCTGAGGAAGGGGTGAATAAACGACGAATAAACTGATTTGTTGTGTTTTAAATCCAGTGAGTGCTCATCCTTGCACAGATATATATATATATATATACTATATATGGAGAGCTGTCCCTCTCAAAGGGATACAATAGTGGATTTTCTACTTGGAAGGCTACGGTATGAACATAATGTCAGAATAGATCAACAATATGATATAAAGTCGCTACTATTACACATGGTATATATCCTCAAGTAAGGAACTTTTTAACTATTGTGCCTTAACTACCAGTGTCTCCTATCAGGGGCTACTTTCATCAATGTTACTGTACTTCATTGTTTTCTAAACTTCAGTGTTAACCTAATGGAAGTAACAAAAATAGAACCTATAGGGTTTCAATGTGTTACAGTCTCTATCGGATACATACATCTTATTTATTTATCATAGTCTCCCCTGGAAGAAACATAGGGGTATTATAATCAGAAAGAATAAACATAATATGAAGGAAGGGGTTTTGGTACACATTATATACATTATATACATTTTCATTTTTAAAGTGCACTCACATACATATTTACATATATGTTAGTAAGGTTCATTAATACATTAGTGTGTCTTGTGCAAAGGATCATGCCTTAATGTTATAAATTGCATGTTGAATCTAATTACCTAATCATGTTTTAAGTTGTGTTGTATTTTTCTTATTCATATACATGTGTATTGCTTAACATAACTCAAATGCATTCTATGTTCCATACAAAGAATTTAGCCCTGAGAAGACTATACAGCTCCTATGTCCAAAAAGTGGAGCACGCATCCTCGGGTGTCAGGGCCCAAGTCAAAGTATGATTCAATGCTCAAACGCAAATAATATCTGCAATAGGCACCCTGGTCTGGAGTCTGAAAAGCCAGAACATTTCACGTTTGCCTAGAATTCTGTCCCTATCTCCACCTAGTTGGATTCCTAATCAATTCTATAGCTTGCCACCTCAAAGTAAGGTTACTCTTATTCTGTGTGTATTTTAAATGTTTAACCAGTGGTTTATAATAACATTTTGAATTTTACTTTGCCTTGGGACTAATATATATTATATTATAATTATAACAACAAAAGAAAATCTGGGGCAAGAGTGCAAGGTACTCAAAATTCCTTCCCACAAATGCTCCAAAAGGCTGTGTGTGTGTTTAACAAGGATGATTGGCACCAGAATAAATAAAGTTAGATCTAGTAAATACACACTTTCTTCAATAGGGTATTTGCAAGTGTGCAGTGCACAGAGGTAGTAAGTTTTTTAGTATTATAACAACAAAAGAAAATCTGGGGCAAGAATGCAAGGTACTCAAAATTCCCTCCCACAAATGCTCCAAAAGGCTACCCTTATCTGGCACATTACCGTAAGAATCAAAATATAAAATCAGAAAAATACCACCTTAATAAGCAGAAAAATAAGTCATTTTAATGAAAATAAAATATAAAAACATAAATATCAAAATATGAATGAAGCCACTATAGCGGTGTAATAAGTAAGTGTCCACTGCAGAAAATGGTGATTACAGAGCTCACAATAAGAATAATTCATGTATCCAAATCAGGGTAAAGTTAAAGGGACAGTCCACACCAGAATTTTATTGTTTTAAAAGATAGATAATCCCTTTATTACCCATTTCCCTGTTTTGCATAACCAACACAGTTATAATAATATACTTTTAAACTCTGTGATTATCTTGTATCTAAGCCTCTGCAAACTGCCCCTTTTTTTCAGTTCTTTTGACACACTTGCAGTCTAGCCAATCAGTGCCTGCTCCCAGATAACTTCACGTGCACGAGCACAGTGTTATCTATATGAAATATGTGAACTAACACCCTCTAGTGGTGAAAAACTGTTAAAATGCAATCTGAAAGAGGTGGGCTTCAAGGTCTAAGAAATTAGCATATGAACCTCCTAGGTTAAGCTTTCAACTAAGAATACCAAGAGAACAAAGCAAAATTGGTGATAAAAGTAAATTGGAAAATTGTTTAAAATTACATGCTCTATCTGAATCATGAAAGTTTATTTTGGCCTAGACTGTCCTTTAAACCCGCAACAGAAGTTGGTCTCCTTGTGGTAGTTAATCCTTGTCTCCAAATCTTATAAGTAATTAACAGTCAGAAACAGCAATAAGTCCAGATTAACGTAGGACAGAAGCGGTAAGTTTGAAGCGCACAGAGCAGTCTCCCCCAGTAATGATAATACAGTCCATTATAAGCAGATGCTAGTATAGGCAGGGTTAGTTAGTCAAGCATGTATTTTCTCACCCATTGTTGTCTAGGATACGATATCCATATTGTTGTTTCACTGGAGTGAATGTAGGCAATATTACTCACCTAACCCTCCTGACGATATCACAACTAGCTCCAATTGCTGGGAGGGCCGGTTGCGTGTCGCTGTGCACGCTTACCGTTTTGATCCGATACTGTGATGCTGTTTGTGCAGACTTGTACCTCGATGCATATAAGGATCCTTGAAGATGCTAATCAAAAGTTACCTGTTTCTGTAGTGGGACACCCTAGCTGCCTTCTCTTGCCTTGCTACATACGTTTCACCCCTCACGGCATGGGGCTTCTTCCGGCTGTGTCTGGTTACGTCACAATTAAGTGACACTTTTTGTAAGACCAAATGCTCCGCCTCCATTCCACGTGACTGTTAATTACTTATAAGATTTGAAGACAAGGATTAACTACCACAAGGAGACCAACTTCTGTTGCGGGTTTAACTTTACCCTGATTTGGATACATGAATTATTCTTTTTGTGAGCTCTGTAATCACCATTTTTTTCAAAGGGTACCCTTGGAGACAATTTGATTTTTTGATATTTTTTTGCAGTGGGGCACTTACTTATTACACCGCTATAGTGGCTTTATTCATATTTTGATATTTATGTTGTTATATTTTATTTTCATTAAAATGACTTATTTTTCTGCATATTAAGGTGGTATTTTCTGATTTTTATATTTGATTCTTACGGTAATGTGCCAGATAAGGGTAGCCTTTTGGAGCATTTGTGGGAAGGAATTTTGAGTACCTTGCACTCTTGCCCCAGATTTTCTTTTGTTGCTATAATATATAAATATATATATATATATATATATATATATATATATATATATAACATAAATATAAGTGTCTCAGCACTACAAATTAATTAGTATAAAGGAAACATACACATACAAAGGTATATATATTAAAGAAGTAAAAAAGAAAAATGTAATAAGCATCAGTTTCAAATATATCAAAACATTTCATATACAGTGCATAATTCTTCAAGGATTTAAATACACAGAAAGAAAACAAAACACAAAAAAAAAAAAAAAACAGAAATACTCGGCATCCCCAGTACTGGAATATAGAGTGTAGACATCAGTCCAAACTTTGTAGTGGGCCAAACCCTTGAGCTGAAATGTTCAGTAGTAAAGTTACGTATCTCTTAGGAGTATAAGCAAGTTGTAAGTATAAGAGAAAATGCAGCAGGGTAGTATGCATGCAGTACACAGTGCAAAAGCTTAAAGATGATGTAGTCAAGCAGGTTATGCATCAAGATTGCCTTGTAAAGAGCGTAAGGAAAGTGTGAATGTCAGTATCCTCAGCATGCTAGCTAGCATATGTCAGAAGTAAGAATTAGTACTGGTTCTTAAGGACCATAGTCCGCCAGTAAAAATGTAACAGCACAGTAGGACTTTGCTTAATGAGTGATCTCACCCAGTCTTCCAAGGGATTACATAGACATGTATGGCTTTGCAAACGATTCACCTCAGTAATACGTTATGTTATCCAGATGATAGGTAATATGCTTCAGTATTCAACAATCCCTCTGTGCACACAAGGCATCTTGACGTCACACACACAGGCGATGCACGTTTCAGGCTCCACCCTTCAACTTGGCCTGTTAGAACCAGGGCGTACTCCTCTATTTAAAGCAAATCTTGTGAGGATAGGTATGCCATCTAGTGGCTAAGACCCTTATAGGAGGCTGTTAGGGAATGGTAGCGTAATACAAATCGGACAAATGGTCCTTTATGCATATAATGAATGCAAGCCATATGTAATACCATACAAACACCTTACATACATTCCAATTAAGACATTCTATATGCAATACACAACATAACCATAATAACCAAGTATAGATTAGAAAGTAAAGAAAAGGTGGGATAAAGACCCCAGAATCCTATATAACGAATGAGATCCTAAGGGATAAGTAGGATCAATATCCATATCATAGAGTATTGTGTTATTTGTTGAAAACATAAAACATATTTATAATAAAGACCATACTAATGGTAATCTAATAGTCTAGTCTACTCAGTTATTTAAAAAAAGGAAAAAAGGGGGAAAAACTTTTTTTGGGGTTATATTTAAATACACAAAAAAAAGGAAGCTAAACATATGGTAAAAACTATAAAAGAAAAATTTACATGTGAATCAATCCTAGGAAACACAGTTTTATATAAAGTTTTTTTGCTATTTGGCCATGTAGTGTAAAATGATGTGCTACTGGGGCAGACGGATCCAATTTACCTATCGCTGTTTTCTGTTGTCTTAGCCTATCTTTTATGCATTTGGTTGTCTTGCCTACATAGGTCAGACCACATGGACATTTGATTACATAAACCACAAATTGTGATTTACACGTGAAGTGACCACTGAGGGGTAAGTGCTTACTAGATCTGGGGTGGGTGACAGTATTGCCAAATTGGATCAAATTGCATTGTGCACAGTTGCTGCAGGGAAATGTACCGTAAGGTACCACAGGGTTATCCTCAATAACTCTTCCTTTATTTGAGCCCACAACGGCTTTAACAAGAGTGTCTTTCAGGTTACGGTTTCTTTTGTATGAAAATAAGGGGAAATCTCTAAAAGTACTAGATAATGTCTTATTCTCTGATAGTAGTGTCCATTGTTTCCTAAAAAAATTTTTTCAATTGTTTTATGTAATACTGGTATGGTACAACAAATGGAAGTCTGTCACTCAGAGTCTATCTCTTAAGTTTTCTGTGAATAGGTTGTTCACGGGGGATCTGATCTACTTTTGTCTTGTGTGTTTCCAATAAATCAATCTGATAACCTCTACTTTCAAAACTACTGAAAAAGTCATTGAATTGTTGATTCAATTGTGACATCATTGATAATCCCTTTTGCTTTTAGAAGCTGGCTGAAAGGAAGACCCTTTAAAGTCTGTGGAGGATGGAAACTAGAAAATTCCAAAAGGTTATTTCTATCAGTCTGCTTTCTGAATACATCTGTTGTCAAGGAATCATTCACCCTTGTTATTGTGATATCCAAAAAGTTTTGAGTGTAATGATCATACTCCTTGGTAAATTGAAGGTTGGAATCAAATTTATTAAGTTCATCAAAGAACTGTAACAGTGAACTAACGTCCCCTGTCCAAATCATAATGACGTCATCAATGTACCTTTTCCAAAGTTTGCAAAGTTTGTCGAAGTATGTGGACATAGGGTCCTTAGAGTAAAAATAGGAATTAAATAACTTGCCCAATGGAATCTTCAGTTCTTGTGCAAGCATCTTATAAAATTCTGCAGGAAAGCCGTCTGGTCCTGCAGCCTTGTTTAATTTAAGATGATCTATTGCCTTACAAATTTCTTCATCCGTGATTGGGGTATTCAAAACTAGAAAATCTTCCTCGGAAATCCGAGGTACCTGAATACTCTTCCAAAAAAATATCCTGACTGTCAGAATTACTATCTATGTCGGAATAAAGTGATTGATAGTAATCAAACATACCCTTACTAATCTCCTCTGTTTCAGTATATCTAATATTACCTATTTAAATAGCTGGTATATAGTTCCTTTTATTTCTGTTTTTTTGTAAGACAAGCAAGATGTTTTGCAGAACAGCTGTGAAATCCCCTAAAATGCATGTTGATTTTTAACTCTTGTTCTAATGACTTTTGTTTAAAAAAAAAAAAATCCCATGCTTTTCTGGCTTCAAAATATGTATTCCAATTTAAACTCGATTGCTCATTCAAATATTTTCTGTACGCATTTCTCACCTAGTTAGCGAGTTGGGTTTCCGCTGCATGTTTTTTCTTATTTAAAATAATCGTATACACTTTGATTTCACCACGGAGTAAAATAATCAACATTGAGATTGCAGAAATCTTTCCAAATCTGTTTTAACCACAGAGAGAATTTAACATTATTAAACAGAAATCATGGGAAAAGAAATCTAACCGTTTTATTCTCATGTACATTGACAGGCAGAAATATAAGCGAGATGACAGCATGGTCCGAGATTGAGATCTCACTAATGGCTGTAGATATTTTTTGGATAGGTAGAGATTCAGAAATTAAAAATAAATAAATTCTAGAGAATGTTTTAAAAGATTTAGATTCACATTTAGATTCTTGATGTCAACTGGACTATGGTAACACACTCTACGCCGGCACCACCATCAAGCTCCAAAAGAGACTACAGCGCATCCAGAACGCCTCGGCAAGACTCATCCTCGACATCCCTCATCAATGCCACATCACCAAACACCTGCGGGACCTGCACTGGCTCCCCATCAACAAAAGAATAACCTTCAAGCTTCTCACCCACGCATTCAAGGACCTCCACAATATCGGTTCTGAATACTTGAACCACCGCGTTACCTTCTACACCCCTACCAGACAACTTCAATCGTCCGACCAAGCCCTCGTAGTCATCCCCCACATCAGGAAAACCACAGCAGGAGACAGATCCTTCTCTCACCTGGCAGCCAAGACTTGAAACACCCTCCCGCTGCACCTCAGACAAGCTACCGCCCTAACTAAGTTCAGAAAGGACCTCAAGACCTGGCTCTTTGACTGAACTGCAACCCTCAGCGCCTTGAGACCCTTACTGGTGAATAGCCGTGCTTTACAAGAACCCAATAGATAGATAGATAGATAGATAGATAGATAGATAGATAGATAGATAGATAGATAGATAGACAGGCAAAAACCTGTAAGTCTGGATTCCTGAGCCTCCAGATAACGCTTAATTTAACCATATGACACATTTTTTTAAATAGTTTTGCACTTCTGTTCTTACCTGAAAGTCTATCCAGTATTGGGCATGGTGTTAGATTAAAATCTCCACCAATTATAATATTTTCATTAACCAATGGGAAAAAATTATTTTACTTTTTTTTCTATTCAGGGGAGACTGTGTTTGGGCCATAAATATTACGTAACACATATTTCTTATCATTAATTACTATCTGTAATATAATAAACCACGCTTCAGGGTCAGATTCTATATTAGTAATAGCATATTTAAGTGAAGGGGTCGTAACAACCCTTCCTACCCACTTAATCTGAAGTTTCTCAGATTCTGTGCTATTCAAATGTGTCTCCTGGAGTAAAACAATATCTGGTTTATCTTTAGCCAGATGTTTAATAACAAGTTTACGTTTAGCCGGAGAGTAAATTCCTCCGACATTCCAAGACAACATTTTAAGTTTATTCATAAAATACTTATTATATTAATAATAATCATGTAGGATGGGGTGAGAGGGAAGAAGGAAAAAAAAAAAAAAGGAAAACCCTAAAAAAACCCTATAAAATTACTGCCAATTTCTCATGCCACGACTAGGAATATCGTGCATTTTACTTATAGTACACCAAATCATTGGACACACCAACTAATATGTCCTATGTTGTTATAAAGGTATTATATAATCTCAAATAGAAGTATTAACCTTGTAAAGCTCCTTTTGTTCCAATATAATCTTTTGCCTCCTGAACGTTAGTAAATGTAAATTTGTTCCCATTATCTTCTAACATTATTATCATTATCTTGCTTTCAACCCCATTTTTATAAACTGCATGCAAAAGGGAGCCATCAATTTTCTCTTAGAAGATGTTTTGATAGAAAAATCTTGAAAGAGTAATATCTTATGTTTTCCTAAAGTATATATTTCAGTTTTTTTAAACAATCTTAGTAGTTCAACTTTATCCTGAAATTTGAGATATTTTACAAGGCGCATCCTATTTCTCATTGTTCCATCAGGCAGAGATCTTTTGGGACCTACCCTGTGAGCTCTTTCAAACTCTAAAGGAAGCTGATGTGAAGGGACCCCTAATGTTTGAGAGGTAAGTTTAAGTAAATCCTCAAATTAAGGGATTTCTGGAAGCCCTATTATTCTTATATTGTTACGTCTTGCTCGATCTTCCATATCGTCTAAACGTACCTGTAAATTATTAATTTTCGTCTCTTGTTTCTGCAGTATAACTTCTTGAGAGTTAGCTTGGTCCTCTAGATCGGATACTCTATTTTCCACTTTCGAAATTCTTGTGGCAAATTGCCTCACCAGATTTTAGAGTAATTAGATCCGTAGAGATACTAGATAAGTCCTTCTTAATACAGTCAAATTGAGGTGTAAACAATTCAGATATTTGTAAAAACAAAGACTGCATATCCATTCTGGAGGATGCATAATCTAAACTAGTATCAATATTTATATAATTAGTTTTGGATTTTTTGTCTTTTACCTTAGTGTGAAACTCTTTACCAAGCTTATATGAGGAAAAAATGTGGATGTGAAAAAAGAGAGAAAAAAACCTAGTGTGCAGAAGCCTGCAAGAACAAATACACAGTTGATTTAGACAATATGACTATCTCATTATAACTAAGATTTAGTATTCAAAAGCTGAAAAAGATCTGCATGAAAATAGCCTACAACACAAATAACTTGTTAAATAGCTAGTATTACTCTATATATACAAGAATATCAGTATATGTAAAAAAGAGATCTAGATAGGGTCTCAAAACGACATTAGATGCTTATAATGATTTTATACTCTCTAAGTTCACAGAGTAGCTCACACATCACTTATATCAAGCAGAGTCACAAAATAGGGATTATGTATATTAGGATAGCACATATGGCTACCCTGTAAATATAGGAGATTCCTTCCTGCTTAGTGAATATTAATGTATACCACCATCTAATAATTTGAGATACCAGTCTCTATGGACATATAGGGAACAACGAAGATCCTGAACATAACAGTTTACAGCACAGAAACTATTGGTAGTTTATCTCAGCTTAACGTTTTGTTCACTCTAATAATGAAAATTAACTCAGACCTTCAACCTTATCTCAATGCTAAAGATCCTGACCTAGATATTACATAATTAAGTAAGGAAAATAGGATCTAACATGGTTTGTTGCAAAATGAAAAAAACAAAAAAATGAATCTGTCAGTGCTATTGCTAACATAACATGTATAACATTGAACATATTTTAGAGCTGCTTGAATGAAACACAAAAACCACAGGTAATCACTATTATGTGAACAAAAGCTGCTTCTGCAGTTACCACTTTAAAGTCCAATCTGTAAAATCTGTAATCACAAAGCAACAGACAACCTGGGGTCCGAGAAGCTTTCTTATATTTAACAGCACAGTAAATCTTCCCCCAGGTATTTTAATGATGCATGTGCATTTTAACGGGACATATTTTGACTTAGGAATTGCACATATCTCATACAGTCGCCCTCTATATAGGATTGGGGCATGCCAGACTCAGCAGAGCGTTTTTCTATATACAGGGGTATATTGATCTTCCGGGTAATTTTTATAGTGACATAGCTCCCCCCCAAAAAAAAATAATCCCAGAGAAAATCTTTATTAGGTCACAGGAAAATTCAGCAGGGTGTTCTTATGCCTTATAAATTATCAGTAAGGCTTGTCAGTGTCCCCTCTATTCCATTCAGCTGCCCTTTAAATAAAAAGTTCATCTATATATTGGGGCTGCCTTTTCGCAAAGCTGTGCTATATAAGATGTGGGTATTAAGAATAAAAGCATTCGGCTTATAGCAATGTACTCCTCTTGAATCCACCAGAGACCATGATATCTGAATGGTATAAACAGATAGAGTAATTTACCATTTAGGGAAATTTTCGGTGTCCCTTATGTTTAAGTATCTTAGTAACTCAAATTGACAAAAATTTCCCCTTAGTCTGTCCTTGTTAGAACATGCAATATGGCTGTGATACAGTCTCTGGGAACACGACAAAGATAAAGAGGTATAGTTACCGGTATATCTAATCACCTCGATTCTTCAGTCGTGAGGATATGGCTCCGGGTACGACTTCTGCCACCATCCTTATGCTCTTACCTACAAGCGACACTAGGCTTAAGAGGGACCGGTCCTAGACAGCTCTTTCTAACTTCGGATCAGGATGCTGCTTCCTCGAGCGCTACCTTCCATAGATTTTCACTTCTCCATTTTCAGGATATATTCCACACATAACAGTGGTGCACAATTACCAATTTGCTGTATCTGCCGCAAGCCTAATTGGCTGATGAGGGCTTCTCACACCGGTACTACGCATACCAAAAGGCCCAAAACAGGCTCAGGAATCAACTTGAGCCATGGGGCAAGTGGCGTGGGGAATCGACTCTTGAACGCTGCAAACACTCTTGCAGCCATCAAGGAGCAACTGACTGGCAATGCTCCACCACCAACAGGAAGTCCTCAACTTGAAAATAAATTTCTATACCACCATGGTAACTTTAAGAAATATTGCAAACTTTGGAAAAGGTACATTGATGACGTATTTATGATTTGGACAGGGGACAATAGTTCACTGTTACAGTTCTTTGATGAACTTAATACATTTGATTCCAACCTTCAATTTACCATGGAGTATGATCATTACACGCAAAACCTTTTGGATATCAGAATAACAAGGGTGAATGATTCCTTGACAACAGATGTATTCAGAAAGCAGACTAATAGAAATGACCTTTTGGAATTTTCTAGTTTCCATCCTCCACAGACATTAAAGAGACTTCCTTTCAGCCAGCTTCTGAGAGCAAAAAAGATTATTAATCATGTCACAATTGAATCAACAATTCAATGACTTTTTCAGTAGTTTTTAAAGTAGAGGTCATCCAATTGATTTATTGGAAACACACAAGACCAAAGTAGATCAGATCCCCCGTGAACAACTTATTCACATAAAACCTAAGAGATAGACTTCCATTTGTTGTACCATACGGGTATAGCATAAAACCATTTAATTTTTTAGGAAACAATGGACACTGCTATCAGAGGATAGGACATTAGCTAGTACATTTAGAGATTTCCCCTTATTATCAAACAAAAGAAACCGTAACCAGAAAGACACTCTGGTTAAAGCCGATGTGGGCTCAAATAAAGGAAGAGTTATTGAGGATAACCCTGTGGTACTTTACTGTACATTTCCCTGCAACAACTGTGCACAATGCAATTTGATCCAATTTGGCAATACTGTCACTCACCCCAGATCTGGTAAGCACTTACCCATCAGAGGTCACTTCACGTGTGAATCACAATTTGTGGTTTATGTAATCAAATGTCTGTGTGGTCTTGCCTATGTATTATTATTATTATTATCGGTTATTTGTAGAGCGCCAACAGATTCCGCAGTGCTACATGGTCATAACAAAAGCCAATTGAAATTTCATGTAGTGGATGGGGTAGGTCCCCTTAGGAGAGGAGGTAACAGACAGAAATTACTCTTTGAAAAAGCAGCACTATGGATCCAAAAATTGGATTCAATGATTCCCTATGGTCCGAACAAAGAGATCACATGGGGGACCTTTATATAAAGACTGTGGTTCCTCTGATTGATTCAGTTGTGAATTTTTCTTTTCTAGTTTTTCCCATATGTTTAGCTTCCATTTTCTGTATATTTCAATATAACCCAAAAAAGGTTTTTTTCCCCACTTTTTTCCTTTTTTTTTAAATAACTGAGTAGACTAGACTATTAGATTACCATTAGTATGGTCTTTATTATAAATATGTTTTATGTTTTCAACAAATGACACAATACCCTATGATATGGATATTGATCCTACTCACCCTTTAGGATCTCATTTGTTATATAGGATTCTGGGTTCTTTATCCCACCTTTTCTATACTTTCTGATCTATATTTAGGTTATTATGGTTATGTTGTGTATTGCATATAGAATGTCTACATTGGAGTGTATGTAATGTGTTTGTATGGTATTACATATGGCTCACATTCATTATATGCATTAAGGACCATTTGACAGATTTGTATTCTGTTACCATTCCCTTACAGCCTCCTATAAGGGTCTTAGCCTCTAGATGTCTTACCTATCCTCACAAGATTTGCTTTAAATAGAGGAGTACGTCCTGGTTTTAACGGGCCAAGTTGAAGGGCGGAGCCCAAAACGCCCATCGTCTGTGTGTGTGACATCAGACGCAAAATCAAGCCGATGCAAGCGGGTTCACTTGAATTGTTGAAGGGTCATTGTATTGCCTTGTGTGCGCAGAGGGGTTGTTGAATACCGAAGCATATTACCTATCATCTGGATGACATAACGTATTACCGAGGTGGATCGTTTGCACAGCCATACATGTCTATGTAATCCCTTGGAAGACTGGGTGAGATCGCTTATTGAACAAAGTTCTACTGTGCTGTTACATTTTTACTGGCAGACTATGGTCCTTAAAAGCCGGTACTAATTCTTACATCTGACATATGTCAGCTAGCATGCTGAGGATACTGACATTCTCACTTCCCTTACGCTCTTTACAAGGCAATCTTGATGCATGAACTGCTTGACTACATCATCTTTAAGCTTTTGCACTGTTGCATTTGCTCCCTCTTTTGCCAACCTCTACATGGGGTGGTGGGAGCTGTCCCGCATCTATGGAGATGAGAACCCCTTCAGGAGAAATATACAATTTTACAGACGATATATTGATGACCTGCTCCTGGTGTGGAGGGGTACAGAAGAAAATGCGAAAATTTTCGTGGAATGGTTAAACAATAATGACATTGGTTTGGAGTTCACTTTTGAACTCAACAGGAGGAAGATCAATTTTTTGGATCTCACCCTGAGAGGGATTCCCAATGTCGGCATTGAAACTGAAGTTTACAGAAAGCCAATAACTGGCAATACGCTCCTCCACGCCAGGAGCAGTCATCCAAAACAGGTGTTCAGGTCAGTTGCGAAGGGTCAGTTTACTAGACTCAAAAGGAATTGTAGTAATTCTGAACAGTATGAGACTCATGCAGACCAATTGTCTGACCGTCTTAAGATGAGAGGGTATAGGTCCCATGATATAATCAAAGCCAGAGAGTAGGTAGTATCTTCTAACAGAGAGAAATTGTTAAACAAAGCAGGATCAAAGACTGATAAGAGTGGAGGAATTTTCTTTGTAACGGATTACAGTGTACAGTACCACAAAATCTGCCAGATAGTAAGGAAACACTTTAAACTATTGGCGGCAGATAATGCTTTGGTAGAAACAGTAGACAAAGGATGTAAATGCTCCTTCAGGAGAGGAGTCTCCATGGGTAACCTTTTGGCCCCTACTCAACTTAAAAGTATACGGAAGGAGGAGTCCAGCTCCTGGCTTAGATTTAAGGGCGTATACAGATGCAGCAACATTACGTGTAAGGCGTGTGAACATCTATTGATGGGTGAAGGTTTCAAATGTAGTGTCACCAACAAGAACTATAGTCACAAAAAGTGCATGAATTGTAGAAACAGATTTACAGTATATTAAGCAGGCTGTACGGCCTGTGACCTACAGTATGTAGGGATGACAATGAGGGAGACAAGAGTATGCATTAGAGAACACCTCTCTGATATTAGGGCAGGTACTCTGACCACCCCACTCGTTTAGCACTTCAAATTGGTCCACAATAAAGAGAGTTCATATTTTAAATGGACTATAATAGAAACTGTGGATGCTGGGCGAAGAGGTGGGGACAGAGATGCAACACTTGTCAGAAGAGAGGTGTTTTGGATTTTCCAATTGAGGACTAGGTATCCCACTGGATTAAATTCAGTCTATGACCTTATAAACCACTGGTATTAGGGGTGAACTATGCTAGGAATAGGGTTGCAACCACAAAAGTAATATAGATCATAGTTAGTACATATTTTCACTAATTTTTTGAGTTATAGAATGATAAGAGCAATATTAGGAATTCTATTTTCAGTCTAATGTTTATTGTACGTTTATAGATCAATATATAAAAAGAGTGTGGTTCACCAAAATGTTAAATGAATTTATAATATATAGTTTTAAATCCAAACAATTGTATTAGGGAATGGAAAGGAACAGTATCATGATACAATTACTTTTCTCAGATTATAGATGTATAAGTACAGAGATATAGAATGTAAGTTTTGAGTTAATATACTTAACATAATGAAAATCTATCAATTTTCCAGGATTTATTTGGCAATAGTTCCATTCATGTAATATACAGGAGTTGTGTCCTCAAGCATAAGTAAGTCTGTGAATTAACAGGTTACCCAAATGGCAGTATGCTGAGTATAACATAAGTAAATAACAGGTTAATAAGTCAAGAAAGAGTTAAATTTGTTAATGCCCTTTAGCCAATTAAATGGTTTTACACCCTTTATAAAGCCCATTAGTCACAAGGGATTTGGAGAGCTATGAATACGGCTAATATGCCAAAACGCGTAAGCTGATCTACTTAACTAAAGGGCATGTTTATTGTCACTTTGTAACCCTACTTGTTTTATGGAATAAAGCTAACATTGTTTTTTTTTTGCGGCTCCAGAACTCTTTCTTTCTTATCGCTTGCATACTACCCTGCTGCATTTTTCTCTTATACTTACAACTTGCTTATACTCCTAAGAGATACATAACTTTACTACTGAACATTTCAACTCAAGGGTTCGGCCTGCTACAAAGTTTGGAATGGCGTCTACACTCTATATTCCAGTACTGGGGACGCCTGTGTATTTAAATCCTTGAAGAATTATGCACTGCATATGAAATGTTTTGATACATTTGAAACTGATGCTTATTAAATTTTTCTTTTTCACTTCTTTAATATATATACATTTGTATGTGTATTTTTCCTTTATACTAATTGCTTGGTAGTATGGAGACACATATTTATTTAGATTATTTTTGGAGGGGATTTATCTGGAGTACAACTTAGTCCCGATCATTACCATACTTTGAAATTACATTGTTATTTAGTTGCCACTTATTTCTTAGTGCTTATCCACAATTTTCTGTATATATATATATAGTTAAAGATCCTCACTCACTGGACTTTCAAAATAAATAAAGATTTACGGCTAGATTTGGAGTTTGGCGGTAGATGGGGTGCGATAGCTACGCGTGGTTTATGTCTAACGCACGGCATTGTTTAACGCCGGTATTTAGAGTTAAAAAAAAACCTTCTAGCGATACTCCTAACGCGTGTATTTCGCACGCGGAATCCTGCCCGCGTTAGACAGTCTCCCATAGAGATCAATGGAAATGCAAACAAACACGCTTTTTTCATCTAACACTCGATCTCGCGAGAAATACGCACAGCTCGGTCATATGACGCATACCACATCATGCACAACAATAACACGCCGCAAATGTCACAACAACAATCACTAAACAAAGCACATAAGCATTACACATTCAGAAGCGGGGGGAATTTAATTTAAATAAAATACAGGGAATACGCATATACTTTAAGATGCGGAAATAGGGAAAATAACAACAAGGAAAAAAACAAACAAACATACACTAGCAAAATACTCACATTCAATATTACTATATATTAGGACAAACATACATATACAACACTTCACTAATACCACACCATCGCAAATTAACATTTAAACATAATACTATTGGACAATGTTATAGAAAACGAGCACTATGACATCATCGCATTCTACACATTCCACAAATACTAACTCCAAATGAGCATGCACAAATTCACACACCTAATACACATTGCACAAATAATAAGTAAGAATAAAGCACACCTGAACACAATTTACAACGCAAACCGGTACATCATTAAACATTTACACAGGGTATATAAGCACCACACAAGAATGGCTTCTCTCACTGTGTTGCTGGTGGGTTTTTGGAGATTGGAGCTTAGAGATTTTGTGCATTATTGTGAGTCAGTTAGTGGTAGTGGGAGTTAGAGAGTTAGTGGTAGTGGGAGTTAGAGAGTTAGTGGTAGTGGGAGTTAGAGAGTTAGTGGTAGTGTGAGTTAGAGAGTTAGTGGTAGTGTGAGTTAGAGAGTTAGTGGTAGTGGGAGTTAGAGAGTTAGTGCTAGTGTGAGTTAGTGAACGACAGTTGGTTTGGGTGAGTGTGCGAGTGCTTTTTCTGTACACTTAACACATTTACATGCAAACACATTCAATACATACATACACGTATCAATAACACTACATACACTCCATACCCCATACCCTCTCATACTACACTCCATACCCCATTCCCTGTACTCCCATTCCCTGTAATCCCATTTACTCTTATCCCATACCCCATCCCCATCCCATCCCCTAGTTACATTTAGTTTACATATCCTCCTTTTAGTCTTCTTCTTCATTTTGTTCATTTAAATACTCCTTACCCTCTTTTATTTATATCCCTTTCACACTTTCAGCACTTATTTTGGTCTTTTTAGTTATTTATTTTGACCCCCTTTCATTTGATCACACTCACTTTTTGTTTGCTTAGTTGGGGTTTAGTTTAGGGAAGATATGGAGGGCAGGCAGGGGAGAGGTAGAGGGGGGGAGGAGAGGGAGGGGGAGAGGAACAGGACAGGATGGGGGGCAGGAAGGGGGGCAGGAAGCGGGGGTGGAAGCGGTGGGTGGACCCGGCCACTTGGTTCAAGATGAACAAGTGGCTGGGCCCAGTGGCGGACAGAGTAGGGCTTCACAGTCCGGGAAACAGAGGGCATCATCACAGGGGAAGGCCAAGGCGACTAGGGAGGCAAGGTTTTCGACGGAGGAGAAGGAGGCCCTCGTAGAAGCCTATATGGCCAGGTATAGGAGGCTGCAGCATCAGAAGACCACCCCGACTGAGAAGAGGAAGCTCTGGCATGAGATAAGGAATGCAGTCAATGCAGTGGGTGGCCGGAACAGAGATATGGACTCTATTAAACATCGCTACCGGGACTGCAAGATGGATCTTAAGAAAAAGGCCCGACATGCCGCAGGAACCGGTGGCGGCCCTGCACTGGAAATCGATTACTGCTGATGGGATGAAATGTTGCGTCCCAGCATCTACGAGGTGGATATAGTCGGTATCGGAGGAATTGATACCGGGAACCTGCCATTCTCATCTGACGGTAAGCTCATTTAAGAATAAATTAACATACGAATGTATTTCAAGGGACACTATACGCAAACCTTTCCTTTCATGATTAAGGTAGAGAATACAATTTTAAACAACATTCCAATTTACTTATATTACCTAATTTGATTCATTCTTTAGATATACTTTAATGAAGAAATAGCCATGCACACGGTGAACCAATCACAGGAGGCAGCTATATTCAGCTACCAATCAGCAGCTTCTAAGCATATCGATATGCTTTTCAGCAAAGAATATTCAGAGAATGAAGCTAATTAGATAAGAAAAGTACATTAGAAAGTTGATTATAATTGTATGCTTCTAAATCATGAAAGATAAAACATTGGGTTTCATGTCCCTTTAAGGATCAGATTAATGCTATTACGTTGTTTACACGCATTCACAATTACTTTGCGGTTACATCAGTATCTAGGCTATAGGTTAGGTGTGCATTTAAACAGACTGAAAACAAACGCTAAAACATTCAGATCGACCAGAGATATCACAAACACGGTTTAGAAAATGCGGAAATCGTATTGATCGTTAGATTTCAAATTGGATTAATGAGGCTGCATTTGTAATTGTATCGTAAGCTAAGTAATTTAAAGCTTTATTTGGAAATATGCTAATATATACATTTATTTCTTTTTCTAATATACAGAGTCTGGGGAGGAGGCAGCACAGCAAATACAGGCTCCTCCTTTTCCCCGGGATGAGAGTGGTGGGGATGAATCTCCACCTTGGAGGGAAGAGGCCCCCCTTGACGAAGAGGCCCCCCTTGACGACGAGGCCCCGGAAGCAGAGGAAGAGGCCGCGGAAGCAGAGGCCCCTCAAGGACCAGCAGGCCACCGTGCACCAGCAGGCCGCCGTGCACGGGCACCCCGCCGTGCACAACAAGAGGAAATAGCAGAGGTGCGGGTTCTACTAGGAGGCGCATGCTGGTCTGCCTCCTGCTGGTCTGCCTCCTGGTCCGCCATCTGCTGGTCTGCCTCCTGCTCCTGGGCCTCCTGCTCCTGGGCCTCCTGCTCCTGGGCCGCCATCTGCTGGGCCTCCTGCTCCTGGGCCACCATCTGCTGGGCCTCCTGCTCCTGGGCCGCCATCTGCTGGGCCTCCTGCTCCTGGGCCGCCATCTGCTGGGCCTCCTGCTCCTGGGCCGCCATCTGCTGGGCCTCCTGCTCCTGGGCCGCCATCTGCTGGGCCTCCTGCTCCTGGGCCGCCATCTGCTGGGCCTCCTATTCCTGGGCCGCCATCTGCTGGGCCTCCTGCTCCTGGGCCGCCATCTGCTGGCCCTCCTGCTGATGGGCCTCCTGCTGCCGGGCCATCTTCTCCTGCCGGGCCATCTTCCCCTGCTGGGCCATCTTCTCCTGCCGGGCCATCTTCTCCTGCCGGGCCATCTTCTCCTGCCGGCCCATCTCCTCCTGCCAGCCCATCTCCTCCTCCTCACCTTGGTCGTCCCAGTACTCTTCCTTCCACTCTTCCCACAACATCTCCAATGAGAACTCGTCAGAGTCGGCAGTTGACCCTCCCAGAGACTCAGCCCCGTGGGAAGAGGGGAAGGAAGAGGAAGTAAGTATTTGTTTTCATGTTTAACGTTTTTTTTATTTAATGTGTAATGGATAGGTATGTGATGATGTGGTTTTCATACACTTGTGGACCACACTCTGTATATAATCTACTTCTATGGGACCGGGTCCATGGAGGCAGATTGTTTGCAGAGTGTGGGTTATAAGTGTGTGAAAACCACATCATATACCTATCCTTGTTCATGATATTGATTGGTTTCTGTGATGTGATGTCCAAACTGTTTCCCGAATTGCAAAGAAAATTCCCATTACAATTATCCATGATGGCATATTACTGTTTGAATGCCAATAACACAGCTTAAAGGGACAGTCAGAATTATTGATTACAAAGAAAACACTGTATTACAACAAAACATGGAGAAATACGTGTGACTTTTGTGCTTACCCTTGTATCTATGCCTATGAAAAATGACCACTTATTTGTTGTTCTGACATAACAACATTTTAGACATCAATGATCAATACATGGTAAATATGCTGTATGAGCTCAAGGTTTTAGATATACAAATGCTATCCAAATGCCCTCTAGTGGTCAAATTGCATAATGATTACATGCACTCTTCAAGCTCTAAGAAATGAGCACAGACATATGATTAATTGGTGAGAAACCTTTGATATCATTGATATTACAAAATTGACTTTTTTAATAATGCAAAACATTATTTGTTTTCTAAACTGACCCTTTAACAAAATTACATATGCTAACATATAATATTTGCAGATTGTTGGTATATCTACATGTACTTGTTCAAACAATAAATATTGAAAACAGATTTATATTGACGTGTTAAATAAAGTCTATTTTCTTAAAGAGACATTATTGTGTTATTTTTTTTAGAAAGACATTTGTTTTAACAATGGATATGGTTTAAAGTCCTTTTAGGAGTGGGGGGGGAAAATATGCTAACAATAATATATTTGGAGATTAACCAATGTGGAACTCATACATTATACAAAAATCAACATTTGTATTAAAGGGACAGTATACTATATTTTTAACAGAACTGCATGTAATAGACACTACTAGAAACAACAAGATTAACATATACTGATATCAAAATCAATATTAAAAAGCTTTAAACACTTTCTAAGAAAATCGGGTTATCTCTATTGAAAATATAGATGAACCCCCATTACAACCGTAAAACAAGACAATACCCCATCATTAACATATGAAAAGACCCTTTACACAAACAGGAGAAAGCTGGAGATGGTACTCACATGAAACTTTGAGGCTTGGCGAGGAGTCTGAAAATTACTTACATTTTATTTGAACAGAAGCAAAATGAGACATGTATTTGGTAAACAATGGACTATATAACTAGAGACAAAATAAAATATTTTGGTTTTTAATGTGAGTGTCTAATGAACCTTTAATAAAATATACAACGAAATTACATTTAGAAGAAGTCGGCATCATATATTTAGCATATGATAAAGATAAATGCATATTGATTACTTTATTCTAACACAATAGCGCATATTTATGAATTAGATATCTTTAACATTAAACACAACAGTCATTTTTCATAACAAGGAACATATTGTTGACAAACATATTAAACAACATGGACTATAGAGATTTGCACTTGCCTCGAAATATCTTATGCATGAAAACATTTCGTTTATTCGTTTATTCAACCAGACATCCAGCAAAAGAGAATGTGGTGGTCTTTATCAGCTATGGGTCAACAATGTAACATGATGCAAACAATCCATATTCGCCATGTTTTTAAACTTGTCTTCTCATTCACAAACGTGTTTAACGTGCACAAACAAATATTGCGGGACTACGTAATACAATCAGACGTTTTTTTACCTTTGCATGTGACGTCTTAATTAACATGGCGCTTCCTTGATCACGTAAGAACGCAATCCAATAAAAGGTGCATTCTTGATCACGTAAGAACGCAAACCAAAAAAAGGCGCATCCTTGATCGCGTAAAAACGCCATCCAATAAAAGGTGCATCATTGATGCGTAAAAACGTCAGTCAATACAAGGAATCATTGGACAGCCTGGCAGGTGACGTCTTAAGCAACATGGCGCATCCAAGATCGCTGAAAAACCGCAGCCAATACAAGGACTCAGTTGACAGCTTGGCATATCAATAAGAAACATATTTATATTTTAGTAACTAGTATGTGTCTAGATTGCTATCTAGGAATGTCACGAAATCATGAATCATCTTTTCGGACTTGACTGTCCCTTTAACTATAGCTATAGTGTATATCTTTAACATTTAAAAGATACACATGAGAAATACATATGCCATTGATGTTTTAAGATATGTTTAGATTGTTTTGGAATAACAATAATGACACATGTATTGATCAAACGTGTCATTTATTAAAGTTGAAATATGGTCAGCCTACCTATAGCCATATATGGGAGGAGAAGTATTTTTTTCAAATATTTGGAAAAACATATTCCTCATCTAAAATATGCGCATTACACACAGAGATTGATTTGGTTACACTTTTACAATAAGATAGAATTGAAAATGAAATACATGTGCTGTCAACATTACAATAAGATTGTTTATTAATAAGATTATATGTCCTTGTTCATGTAAAAAGGACAAAAACGCTTTAGAAATGGAAATCCATTCATTAACAATTGTGCTCACCATCACTTAAAGGGACATGATTTTTATTTTTAAAAAGAGGATACACAGAGACAATACTATTTCAATAAAATGAACACTTTACAGGGATTATATCATTGTATCAATCCTCAGATCATTTGTTAAAGGTGCATCAATTCATGCAGAGTTTATAAATACACACATGGATGTGAAATTTGAAATATACATATATATACACAAATAACAATCTATATATACATATATAAAATAATTACTATGCTAATCATAATCATGCAATGATAAAGCTTTTAGAAAAATATATAAAGACAAATAATAAAATTACATTGGAGATGTTAATCTTAAAGTCATTTAGAATTGTATTACATATATGATTCAGGAAACACCATTATTTTTGGTAGGTCCCTTTAAGGATCAACCAGAAAAACTAGAGATTTCAATCAATGACATGAATAAGGAGGACAAAGAATTGTGCAATGACATGTCTTTTATTAGTATGTCAGAAAACATCAACAACGTTTATAAATAATCTGGTAAAGATCAGGAAAATTTGAGCCATATGACAAGGTAACAGAGTGCATCACAGTCCATGAAGAGAGTTGCCAAGGGCCAGCATAGCCCCATTGGAGACATATGACAAGGCAACAGAGTGCATCACAGTCCATGAAGAGAGTTGCCAAGGGCCAGCATAGCCCCATTGGAAACATATGACAAGGTAACAGAGTGCATCACAGTCCATGAAGAGAGTTGCCAAGGGCCAGCATAGCCCCATTGGAGCCATATGACAAGGTAACAGAGTGCATCAGAGTCCATGAAGAGAGTTGCCAAGGGCCAGCATAGCCCCATTGGAAACATATGACAAGGTAACAGAGTGCATCACAGTCCATGAAGAGAGTTGCCAAGGGCCAGCATAGCCCCATTGGAGACATATGACAAGGTAACAGAGTGCATCACAGTCCATGAAGAGAGTTGCCAAGGGCCAGCATAGCCCCATTGGAGCCATATGACAAGGTAACAGAGTGCATCACAGTCCATGAAGAGAGTTGCCAAGGGCCAGCATAGCCCCATTGGAAACATATGACAAGGTAACAGAGTGCATCACAGTCCATGAAGAGAGTTGCCAAGGGCTAGCATAGCCCCATTGGAGCCATATGACAAGGTAACAGAGTGCATCACAGTCCATGAAGAGAGTTGCCAAGGGCCAGCATAGCCCCATTGGAGCCATATGACAAGGTAACAGAGTGCATCACAGTCCATGAAGAGAGTTGCCAAGGGCCAGCATAGCCCCATTGGAGACATATGACAAGGTAAAAGAGTGCAACAGGCACAACAATAACCAGAAAAAAAGGCCAAATGGCAACCATAAAAAAAAAATCAACATGTGGACGGAGGATTCTTATCTGTGCCCTTGGAGCATCTCCAGATCCTCCACTTACTGGTCATCCCCTTCATCGTCCTGTGCATGTCCAGCTACAGATTCAAGCATTGAGTTCCACCGCCTCATCTGACGTAGAGTCATATGCTGAACCTGTAGCTGGGCCTGCATGGTGTCGGCCATCCCTCTCAGGACAGCTGCGTTCCTCAACACGGCCTGCTCTACGCGTGCTAGACCTTCTAGCGTGAGCCATGTTGAGTCACAGCCTAAAATAAAGAAAAAATCAAATATTAATGATAATTACACAACAGACAAAATAGAAAGCAAAGATACATTGTCATCATAAAGACAAATAATTATTTAAATTAATTTGTTGACATTGATTATTTACACATAAAATATGTTATTCAGACAGACCTAAACCATTAAATGGACATTTTAATCCAACATGTTGTCCCCTTTAATTGTTTTTTTATGATCCACTTTTACAGCTTGAGTGTCTAAAATCTTGTAAAAGGATTTACATTGTACTTACATTAGCAATTTTAAGATTTTTGTTATACTGTGGTAGGCACACCTATCCTTAAACATTTTGGCGTTGAGGACAAGCTGTGTAAACATAGCAACCAGAATAAATTACATTCCCACTGGGTTATACAAGAGATAATGTATGAGCATTTGTACATACATTTTTGGATCCAAATAGTGGTGATTGGTATATGTAGTGATATCAAATTAAAGGGACAGTAAACCTAAATATTTTAGTTACTGATTAAGATAGAGCATGACATTAAAAATAATTATTAATTTACTCGTATTTTTTAAATGTTTGAATTCTCGAGCTATATTTTAAATGCAAGAATGTAAGTTTATAGGGCAGGCCATTTTTGGTTATCAACTTTGGTTGTCCCTGCTGATTGATGGATACATTCATCCAACAATAAAGAAATGATGTACAGATTTTTTTTTAATAAAAAAAAATATAGGCATTTATTTGTTTCAATAAAGATAGCAAGAGAATGAAGAATAATTGATAAGAGTAGTAAATTATAAATTTGATTAACATTGCATGCAATATTTGAATCACAAGAGAAAAATTTTCATTCAGTGTACCTTTAAGTATCTTATAATGTTGATTTTGAATGATACTTACAGCTGTGCCTGGAAAGGACAATCCGACACCCAGGACAATGAAGGTTGAGACAGGGGAGAGGGATGGGATTGGGTTGGGGAGGGATGGGATTGGGTTGGGGAGGGATGGGCTGCTGCTCTGGGGTAGCCCGTACAACTGGGGAGTGGTGAGTTGGGGGCTGGGCAGCTGGGGTAGCTGTACGGCCCATAAGACGGGGAGAGCGGCGAAGGGGGACAAAGGGGCGTTTTTTGGAAGGGACAGGATAGGAAAAATGGGAAGGGCCGGGAGGGTCTGTGGTCTGTGGAGTGGCAGGGGACTGGGCAGGGGGCTGGGCAGGGGGCTGGGCAGGGGACTGGGCAGGGGACTGGGCAGGGGGCTGGGCAGGGGGCTGGGCAGGGGAGGAACAATGATGACCAGAAGAGGAGGATCCATCTGAAATAAATATTATAAATATATTAACATCTCATACATCATGAAATCCAATCAACGCATTTCAACTTGATTATGTTTGCAGTATACTTAGAAGTGTGTTTGAATTTCTAAACAATGATGACATGAGGATATGGTATGCATATAGGCACTCAGATGAATATCAATGACTGTCTGTACAATTATAAAATTATTTTTGTGGTTAGGCCTAGAATATGCTTGTGACATCATGATGGCATGAATTTCAAATCCAAATATTTAAACAAATCCAAGCATATCTTCATGCTGCCTGATATATAAAGGGGGCAGTAGTGTATTTTAACAGACAAATAATATTCCAGTTTTTAAAGTGCAAAAGCTGTAGACTTTGAATGTCTTCAATAAAATGATTTCCAATAAAGCAACATGTTGGAAACATGTTAGATATATTTCACATACCATGAGACTTCAAGGGAGCCTCTTCCTCCTCCGTCCCACATGTTAAATCAATCTCTGTAAAACATAACATGTTGTGTACACGTTAAGATCAGATATTATAACATATGTTACTGTTGCTCAAAGACACACATCAATGTTGCATTAAAGATATACAAACCCAAAGTTATGATTTACATCATTTTGATGGAGCATACAAATGACATTAGATTTGTTATTCTCAATTATTCAGATTTTCAATTTATTGTTTGTATTAATTTTAAAATCATAAAAGCATAGTACATAGAACATTTAAGATTCAAGATATCACTTGATGATTGTTGTCAAAAATGAACATGGAAACAAACATATGCTATACATCTTCTGAATAACAAAGGTGTAGACTAAGAAAGTTTTAATTATTAATCTTTCAATATTCAAATAAAATTAATATATAATCAGAGGAGTAAATTATATGTTTGTTTCAAATGTTATGCTTCATCAGAATCATGCTCATAATATTGATTACCAATACACCTTCAATGACATATAAATGAGTCAATGGACTTACCAGAAGACCGCAAAGGCGGCTCTGTGTCGGTGCTGGATTCCTCTGGGCTCCCCACACCAACTCTCTCTATGAATGATATAGATATATATTAGTGAACACATTTGGGATAGCACTAAATCACATCTGTAGCGATTTATAAGAATAATCAAATTGAAAATGTGAAGAATAGAGCAGTCATTATAAAAAAAATGCTTGATTGAATCAAGGGGATTCTGTAAAAAATGAAGTATTGAACATATGTTTAATTTCTGACTATATTAGACATCAAACTCATCTCAGACGATGCTATTGCATATCTAAATATACCCATTGATCAATGTTCTTAAAAGAATACACACAAACCACATTTTGAATAACAGCTGTTGACAAATATAAACAAAGACATGTGGCACATCGAGCCATTTGTGCAATGTACAGTAATCTTGTTTAGGACACAACACATATTGATCACAATACCAAACCAAATTGATTAGTACAAATATGTAATCATGGTGCTGTTAGAGTATGCTTATATCTATAAAGTAAGTCCAACAGTGAATATGTGAATTATATATCAATATTGTCTAATCCAAAGAATGTAAGGATTAATGAATCTATTGTTTATTAAAGGGACACTGATATGATTTATTTCAATCATTGATTTCACTGTTCAAACTGTTCCAAATGATTTAACATTGACTCCTATTATAATTTTAATGTTGCTACATCTTAAAGGCAGATAAGCAATATTGGATTCAATAAATATTGTTTGTTGAAGGTATCCACCAATCATCAATAAAAACCCAGGTTGGTCAACCAAAATTGAGCTGCAGATAAACGTACCTTCTTGATTTTAAAATACATATAGCAATAGAATATTTCACATATGATTATAGTATTATATTTAAATGTTGATTAATATTGCATGCTCTATCTGAATGACAACATTAATAATTTTAGCTCAGTGTCCCTTTAATATAAAAATATATTGATTTGACAATGTTGGTGTTAATGAATTCTCTACTCCATATGTTGATGTAATGAATGGGATTGAGCATGCAATTCCAATCTAATATGTTATTTAAGGATATCCTAAGAATTATTTAATTTTCATCTATTAAAGGGACATGAAGCTTTAAATGTGTAATTGTATACTTTTTTAAACTATTTACTACTGTTATCTGAACACATGATTTTAACATTTGACAAAATGCCAATTTATGCATAAAAAAACAGCCGGATAATACCAGTAATGCATTGTTTAACCTAAACCAAAATCAATATGTTTTTAGAAGAACTAAAACAATAGACTGAACCAATGTAGCTCATAAAATGTTTAAACAAAACAATAAAATCACGTTTAAAAATCATTCAATGTAAAATTTAGTTGGCATGTCCCTTAAATGACAAGATCAATTTCAAAAATGGAATCTATATTTTTAAAATCAAAACATATGCAAAAGTGTGTGAATTTTTTAAAAATGTATACAAATAAGATTAAGCAATACACAAGGGAAGAATATAAATTGG
Organism: Bombina bombina; assembly: GCF_027579735.1. NCBI lineage: Eukaryota > Metazoa > Chordata > Amphibia > Anura > Bombinatoridae > Bombina > Bombina bombina. The sequence goes on along the minus strand of NC_069500.1, from coordinate 1,054,324,077 downwards.
ACATTCAAAGAATCTTACATTAAAATTAAGACATCCAGAATAGATGGGATATCTTAAATTCGATAAAAATTCAGAGTAGTCTTACAATGTAATCCTATGTTGTTGTTTTTTTTATTCTTATTTGTAAATATTTTAATAATCCATTTTGCAGATACATATAAATATTGAACAATGTGGATTTAGTATGTAATGTTCTGTCCATGTTTCTAAGACAAATGTCAATTAAAATGAGACATACCATACTGTGACAAGCCCTGGCTTGAGGATCCAGCACCAACATCCAGATCTGTAATATATTAAATGAGGATTAAATATCATTAATACAAATCATGCCATGTTTAAAATCTTTACATTATTAGCAAATCAATTAAAAACTATTAATCTTTTGGTAGTCCCATGAGTTAATTGTTTCCTCAATTAAATTCATGATAAATATATCCTGTACTCTTATTTTCAATCAGTTGTGTTGTTTACTGTAGCTTTAATTATTTGTTTGTGTTATTTCATTCTCATCAATTGATGGGCATATGTTATTATTTTTTTGGATTCTGCTATATTTTTTTTTTATTATGTATAATATTGAAAATAAGAATACTGTATTCTTCACATATATAATAATTCACATTTCATTTTGACCAACATGTGTAAAGTAATGCCACTTACAGCAAACCCATGTTAACGTGTATGCGCAATTCTAATTTTCGCGATCATTGCGCAATGATTCCAAGCGGAATTACGCATCCGTCATTTGACCAACATGGATAAAGCAATGCCACTTACAGCAAACCCATGTAAACGTGTATGCGCAATTCCATTTTCGCGATCATTGCGCAATGATTCAAAGCGGAATTACGCATCCTTCATTTGACCAACATGTATAAAGCAATGCCACTTACAGCAATCCCATGTAAACGTGTATGCGCAATTCAATTTTCGCGATCATTGCGCAATGATTCCAAGCGGAATTACGCATCTGTCATTTGACCAACATGTATAAAGCAATGCCACTTACAGCAAACCCATGTTAACGTGTATGCGCAATTCTAATTTTCGCGATCATTGCGCAATGATTCCAAGCGGAATTACGCATCCGTCATTTGACCAACATGGATAAAGCAATGCCACTTACAGCAAACCCATGTAAACGTGTATGCGCAATTCCATTTTCGCGATCATTGCGCAATGATTCCAAGTGGAATTACGCATCCGTCATTTGACCAACATGTATAAAGCAATGCCACTTACAGCAAACCCATGTAAACGTGTATGCGCAATTCAATTTTCGCTCTGTGACGCATATTCTGTAGAGCGCAAGAAACATCATTCCTATTTCATGTGTCACTAATCTAAAATCATATATCTAAACATCATATGTAGTGTATGTTGTGAGATCTGTATAGGTTTAGTATCTGACTATATACACATTTTTTAAAAATATAATCAAATATTAAGATATTATATGAAGTTGGATAGTTACCTGGTTCAGATTCTCTATCAGCTCCTCCCAGGCCACCGGACGGAGAAGCAGCTGCCCTGGCCCCCGGGTCAGGACTTTCAGATCCAGCAGCTGGGAGGGAAGGAGAGGAGGCCGAGGATGGCGAGGATCTGAATCTTTTGGGGACCCGGAGAGTGAGGAGCTCGCATAAAGTCACCTCATAAGGGAGTAGGTAGAGTTTCCACGGGGCCTCTCTTTTGCCCCCTCTTTTACGGGCTTGTACCCACTCCCTTATGAGGTTGACTTTTTTTGTCAAGCGCAACCTCATATCTCCGAATCTCCTCATGATCTGATCCTGGCTCCTCTGGACGCCACACACCAATTGAACCGCATTGGTGATAGACTCCCAGAGGGCCTTCTTAACAGGCGCATCTGTCGACCTCCTCTTGTTCCCAAACAGCTGGGGATAAAAGTCCTGGACGGCGTGGACCAGTGCAGCATTCTCCTGCTTGGTAAACCTGGAAGGTTTCATGCCTGCCGAGATGTTTGTCGATAGATAGATAGAATAATATACCAGCAGGCATTAGAGAACTGACAAAGATGGCAACGTGTAATGGACTTTTATATGGTGAAGTAAACATGAGATGCACAATGGGACAAGTTATCTGTAGATCTGATTGGATAAAAGTTTGAAATATTGTTAGAATGTCTGTGAGACCATCCTGACTCAAGTTGTGTTTGTGTGATGAACTCTGATTGGCCGTTCCTTAATGTTTCATATCTTAGCAACTTCCATACACCTACCTCCTGGTGGTGCTGTTACTTCATTTTTCATGTAGAAGTATTTGTAACTCATGGGCCTGTCATGCGGATATGTGTGACACAGATTTAATATCCGTGATCCGTTAAATATTAATGTTTAAATTCTCTTTAAAATCTAATACTGTCACATTATTAAATGTTGTGGACATTTTTCGGTTTAATAACGGTCTGTTTCTTTAATACAAATACACATTTAATATTGTATGTCTTTATTGTTCATAAAATCAATTTGTTGACTTATTGTGAAGTATTGACATTGCTCTATTAAATGTATTTATAATGCACATTGATTGTGTGCTATTGCGTGACATTAGACTCTAATGTTTAAAGATGCAAATCTGGTGTTTCAAGATCCGTTTCCCACGCAACATTTCTGAATGTTCAAATTCAGGTTATAATGTCAGTAACTTGGATAATCTGTTTATAGATGTTAAACTACAGGTTTGTTTGTTATTAGTAAATAAACCTCGAGCTTGTATTTGTCTGAACTGCTCATATATGTTATTGTGCAATGGCGTCTTTATTTTTAAATAGACATTACAAACAAACAATTGTATCAAATGATCTGTAGAGATAGAAAATTGTTTAGTCTTTAAAATGTAACTCAATTTATCTTTGTATTTAGATATCCTCAACAGAAGAAATTTAAATGCACATGGTTGAGCCAATCACATAAGGCATCTCTGTGCATCCACCAATCTTCATCTCCTGAGCCTATCTCGATATGCTTTTCAAGCAAAGTATGTCAAGATAAGAAGAGAAGTAAATACACTATTTAAATCTCTTAAAGGGACACTGTCCAAACAAATGTAGCGTTCGTGATTCAGATTGAGCATGAAATGTTAAGCAACTTTATAATTTAATCCGATTCTCAAATGTTAAGAATTATCTTGTTATCTTTCTTTGCAAATCAATAATGATATTTTAGATTACGGACAATTTTGGCAAAAAACCTGGGTTGTCCTTGATGATTGTTGGATAAATTAATCCACCCCAAAAAAAAAAAGTTCTGTCCAGAGTACTGAAGCAAATAAATTATCAATTAAATGCCTTATTTTTAAAGTAATGATAGCAACATCACGAGGAACATTGATAATATGAGACAATTTATAAAGTTGCTTAAAATAGAATACTCGTTCTGAATGTATAAATCATTAAATCACTGTCTCCCTTTAAGTATATTTTGAGTTCATGTCCCTTTAAGGAGACATTTCACAATAATGCTTGAAAAATCATAAACCTAGGCACCTTCCTTTTGCAAAATTAGTATAACATATGAGTAAAGCATATTTAGATTAACTTCTGGATTGTTTTACACACTGACTGAAATATATATTGTAATGGATGTATTTCGCAGTCTTCAGCTTAGAGGGACATTAAGCTATATGTTATTTATGCATTTTGGATAAGATTATAATATTTGAACAACTTAATATGTTTTGTTATTCAATCATTAGATTGTAATTATATATATTCTTGGATTAAATACATATCTACATAGGCTATTTTGATGTTGATTGTTGGTTGCACATAGATGCCTTATGTAATTGACTAAGATATGTGCATTGATGTATCTTTTTCTAAGTATATTTAAAGACTGAATGTAATTCTATAGTACTTTCTAAATATGGTTAAATTCTTGTATGATTTTTTAAAATTCAATACACAATATACTTTGTGAATGTCCCTTTAAGGACCAAAACATTTGGAATGTTGATTTAACATTGTCGAAAGAAACTAAAGGGGAATGAAAATTATATATAAATATGTGATGTCTAACCCAAGAGGTAAGATTTTAAAAACTACATAATATTAATAACTATAGTTAAATGTCCCTTTAAATGACTCCACTAGAAAATAAAATCTATTAACATGGCATCCAATAACTAGCTTGTGCTAAATATGAAGTTAAATGACCTACCATTTTTAAATTTAAAATTTATAAATTTAATAAAATAATGTTTTTAGATACCTAAGGAAGATACAAGATCTTATAAAATTAATTTTACATTCAACAACACTGTCACTTTAATGTAAGTGAAACACTTCCCCTTCTTAAAAGTGAAACAACAAAATTTATGTCAAATTCTGACTACATATCCGAAATTATTTTAACATCTATGAATTTCACAAGAAAAGCATCGATGGATCTCACTCCCCAATTAATTTAAAAAAGATAGTTTAATTTAATATTCTCTGAATCAGTGGATTTTCTAAAATTAATGCCTAATTTGATTTTATGCATTTTTTATTGACAGATTATATGGATATTTATTATAATCTGTTCAAAAGTGGGTATTTAATAATAAAATGTTGATTATTACCATTTAAAAATAAAAAGTTTTTTTAACAAAAACAAGAGCAAAAAAATATTCCTGGAAGTCATCAGATGACAATCTGAAATTTAAAAACAAAATTTTACAAAGTTAATACACACGTTGTAAAATATTCATAAAATACATTTACAATCATCTTGTGTCTATGCTCTAACTTTGTGCATAATTTTATCAAGATATTTATGAATTAAATTTTTGGATTAAAAACCAAACAAACCATACACCATTATATTGTGTAATAAAAATTAAATTTAAATATCAGAATTTCTAATTATACATAATAATGTATATCACATTTCAATAATAAATATATATGTATGCTGAACATAAATGTAATATTTCATGTCCATTCAAATACCTCTATATCAACTATAATATGTATTCCTTTTTCTGATTGTGATACCTAAATATCTAATTATGAACTAAGTATGACTAATGTATGTAAGCTACTAATATTCTACATTCTTCCTGTGATTCTTAACTAGCATGCATTGTTAAACCAACCTGGATAATGCATGGTCTTTGAAAGTCAATTCATGGGTAAACAGTTGATCTTCAATAGGTGTCTTATTCATCATTTCATAAATAGAGGACTGAAAATCCAATCTAAAAATTAGAAAATAATCTAAGTGTCTGATTGTGATACCTAAATATCTAATTATGAACTAAGCATGACTAATGTATGTAAGCTACTAATATTCGACATTCTTCCTGTGATTCTTAACTAGCATGCATTGGTAAACCAACCTGGATAATGCATGGTCTTTGAAAGTCAATTCAGGGGTAAACAGTTGATCTTCAATAGGTGTCTTATTCATCATTTCAAAAATAGAGGACTGTGAAATACCATCTAAAAATTAGAAAATAATCTAAGTGTCTGATTGTGATACCTAAATATCTAATTATGAACTAAGTATGACTAATGTATGTAAGCTACTAATAATCGACATTCTTCCTGCGATTCTTAACTAGCATGCATTGGTAAACCAACCTGGATAATGCATGGTCTTTGAAAGTCAATTCAGGGGTAAACAGTTGATCTTCAATAGGTGTCTTATTCATCATTTCAAAAATAGAGGACTGTGAAATACCATCTAAAAATTAGAAAATAATCTAAGTGTCTCCAATAGGATGCCTCCACAGCCTTATTCTATCAAATAGTTGGCACTTACCATGTGAACATGTCTTTGTATGGTTTTCAAGGTCAGCAGATTTGAAAGATAATGCCAGACATGATCCCATTGGTATACTTCAATTTCAATCTTGTCTTTTTCCACTGTCAGTCTGGGAATTCTTCACTGTCATTCTTCAAATTCTTCCCTTTCAGTCTTTACATGAAGTCATCTCCCTAATGGCATAAAATTGTTTTTTAAAATTACTAATACAAGTGTGTGAATCAGTTCTGTACCCCTCTCCCACCCCCCATTTCTGAATAAATTTCTGTCACTAGCTTACTAAGCGTGTGTAGCATCTTGTGTTATGTTCTATCAAGTGTGAAGATGAGTCATATTGAGCAGAACGAACCTCTAATGTGTGACATTGAACCATAGTCATGCTAGAGGATAGTTATGCTAGAGGATCCCTTTCTGAGTATTTAAATTTTAAGTAATGTGTAAACTAAATACTAGTTTAGAAAATGTATGCCATATGATGTATTTGTGTACAATTCATGCCAGCAACAGTCCATACATTTATACTTACCAGCTGATGTCCTCTTTAAAAACCAGGTGGCAAAGACTCGCTACAGGACCCAATTACCAGAGCATCACCTATATTAATAAATGAAACACATTTTTAGCATTTGATGAACAATCATAACATGTTTGCACAATTCTCTACTTGTCATTTCCCTAGAGGTCACATCTATTGACAATACTCTAGTCTAACTTCTATTATTTACCGTCTAATGTGGCGGTTGATGAGGTCTGCTCTGACATTGAGCCCCTCGTCCCGGAATGGCCCCTCTAGAACAGGGGTTTTGGTGCGCCTGGACGCCCTGCAGCATCTCAGCCCGCTGTGCAAAATTATGCAGGACACTACAGGCTATAACGATCTTAGCCACCTTCTTTGGGTTGTACTGGAGGGCTCCTCCCGACCTGTCAAGGCACCTGAACCTCATCTTCAGGAGCCCGAACATTCGTTCAACCACCGCCCTGGTTCTCTTATGAGCCCTATTGTAGCGCTCCTCAGACACATCAGTCGGGCTACGCAAGGGGGTAATAAGCCAAGGCCGGCTCATGTACCCAGAATCACCTATAAATTATGAACAGAACATAATTCAAACTGAATCCTCAAAATAGTATTTTGAGTCCAATAAAAGTTTTTGTACACGATAATCCACTAACAAATGTATATTTTTTAAAAGAATAATCTAGTTCAATATTATTCTCTATCTTCCCATTTCAGCTAAGACATGCTACATATGCGTATTTCTCCTAAACCAGACCTTGTGTAAAATGCAAACTAAATGGTTACATTGCATTCTCTATCTGCACATTTAAGGTAAGACATGCTACATATCTGCATTGAACTCAAAGTAGACATTAGCAGAAAGAGACAATGACATGGTTAAATTGCATTAGCTAATATCTTCCCATTTCAGCTAAGACATGCTACATATGCGTATTTCTCCTAAACCAGACCTTGTGTAAAAGGCAAACTAAATGGTTACATTGCATTCTCTATCAGAGCATTTAAGGTAAGACATGCTACATATCTGCATTGAACTAAAACTAGACATTAGCGGAAAGAGACAATGACATGGTTAAATTGCATTAGCTAATATCTTCCCATTTCAGCTAAGACATGCTACATATGCATATTTTTCCTAAACCAGACCTTGTGTAAAATGCAAACTAAATGGTTACATTACATTCTCTATCTGAGCATTTAAGGTAAGACATGCTACATATCTGCATTGAACTAAAAGTAGACATTAGCGGAAAGAGACAATGACATGGTTAAATTGCATTAGCTAATATCTTCCCATTTCAGCTAAGACATGCTACATATGCGTATTTCTCCTAAACCAGACCTTGTGTAAAATGCAAACTAAATGGTTACATTGCATTCTCTATCAGAGCATTTAAGGTAAGACATGCTACATATCTGCATTGAACTAAAACTAGACATTAGCGGAAAGAGACAATGACATGGTTAAATTGCATTAGCTAATATCTTCCCATTTCAGCTAAGACATGCTACATATGCGTATTTCTCCTAAACCAGACCTTGTGTAAAATGCAAACTAAATGGTTACATTACATTCTCTATCTGAGCATTTAAGGTAAGACATGCTACATATCTGCATTGAACTAAAAGTAGACATTAGCGGAAAGAGACAATGACATGGTTAAATTACATTAGCTAATATCTTCCCATTTCAGCTAAGACATGCTACATATGCATATTTCTCCTAAACCAGACCTTGTGTAAAATTCAAACTAAATGGTTACATTGCCTTCTCTATCTGAGCATTTAAGGTAAGACATGCTACATATGTGCATTGAACTAAAACTAGACATTTGCGGAAATAAAAATAAATGGTTAAATTGCATCCTATAGCTGAACATTACGCTAACATTTTAAAACTACAGTGGCAATTGTCAAACTAATTAACCATGTTGTGCACAAATACTCACCAACGAGATAACCAGGGGGCATTTGTCTTTCCTCAAACGGTCTCCACAGGGACGACTGAGAGAGGATGCGGGCATCATGACAAGCTCCTCCAAAATTCGCACACACATGCATAATCCTCATCTGTGCGTCACAAACATACTGCACATTGAGGCTATGAAAATGTTTGCAATTTCTGAAGGGCAAGTCATCAATTGGAGCACGCAGCGCAATGTGGGTACAATCTATGGCTCCCAAGACATTGGGCAATTGAGCAATAGCAAAGAATTCCCGCTTCAGGCGCCTCCAATCACCATCATTCTGTGGGAATCCTATGTATTGCTTACTGATACGTACCATGGCATCCATAAAGTTATCAAACACCACAGAGAATGTACCTTGAGACAGGCCATGCATGTACATTTCTCCGGATTGAAAACTCCCGGAGGCCAGGACGTATAGACAACTTATCATCTTACTCATGGCGGGAACAGCAGTCCTTATTCTTATACGTGGCTCCAAATGAGGTTTAAGAAGATCGTAAAGGCCAATGAGCTGTTCGTTATTGAGCTGATACTTATCATAAACCTCAAAGTCGCTCATGTTTTCCAAGGTGGGTCTCACCCTGTAGACACGAGGACCTCGAACCAGATGACCCCTTTGTCTCAGTCTGAGCTGCCGAGGCTGCCTGATTCGATCAACAGCTAGTTCGCCAATAGCAGCACCAGCAGCGTCTACCATGTCATCGTCATCCATCTTTCAAAACAGCGTAACAAGGTATGCTAATTGATCTGATGTGGATCACAAGTGATGCTTTGGCCATGTTGTTTGGGGGATTTATAGTACAATTAGTCCAATGAAATGAGTTTGTAATGATTGCTAATTGTATTCACTTGTTTGCATTTGAGCGGCGCGAATGCTTTCACAGTTTTTTTTTTTTTGCTGAAATGTTGTTTTCCCCCAATGAATCTCAATGTGAAAGTGTCAAATATCACACATACAGTGCATGTTTGTAATGTTTGATCATATGCGTAATCAATATTTATTAAACGCGATCTTATAGTAACAAGCACACGTCCAGGCTAACATGAATGAAAGTGCATAGTTGTGTATAATGTGCATCGAATGTGATCGATCAATGTTGCTGCAACATTGTTTGAAAACGATAAAGTAACATCTGCCATCTGTAGTATTGTATATATAAGTGATTGCCAAGCTGACAATATTGTACGCGTCCCTTTAAAATCGCAATAATAATTCAGAACTTCCCGTCTGCCATCTGTAGTATTGTATATATAAGTGATTGCCGAGCTGTCAATATTGTATGCGTCCCTTTAAAATCGCAATAATAATTCAAAACTTCCCATCTGCCATCTGTAGTATTGTATATATAAGTGATTGCCGAGCTGTCAATATTGTATGCGTCCCATTCAAATCGCACTAATACTGAAGAACATCCAGCTGTCATCTGTAGTATTGTATATATAAGTGATTGCCGAGCTGTCAATATTGTATGCGTCCCTTTAAAATAGCAATAATAATTCAGAACTTCCGGCTGTCATCTGTAGTATTGTATATATAAGTGATTGCCGAGCTGTCAATATTGTATGCATCCCTTTAAAATCGCACTAATGCTGAATAACTTCCGGCTGTCATCTGTAGTATTGTATATATAAGTGATTGCCGAGATGTAAATATTGTATGCGTCCCATTAAAATGGCACTAATACTGAAGAACTTCCGGCTGTCATCTGTAGTATTGTATATATAAGTGATTGCCGAGATGTAAATATTGTATGCGTCCCATTAAAATGGCACTAATACTGAATAACTTCCGGCTGTCATCTGTAGTATTGTATATATAAGTGATTGCCGAGTTGTCAATATTGTATGCGTCCCATTCAAATCGCACTAATACTGAATAACCGGCTGTCATCTGTAGTATTATATATATAAGTGATTTTTGATCTGACAATATTTATTAATTGTCCCATTCAAATCGCCCTAATAATGCTGTTCCAAACTGTTGTTTACGTATATGTTGTAGTATTGTATATATAAGTGATTGCCGAGATGTAAATATTGTATGCGTCCCATTAAAATGGCACTAATACTGAAGAACTTCCGGCTGTCATCTGTAGTATTGTATATATAAGTGATTGCCGAGCTGTCAATATTGTATGCGTCCCTTTAAAATCGCAATAATAATTCAAAACTTCCCATCTGCCATCTGTAGTATTGTATATATAAGTGATTGCCGAGCTGTCAATATTGTATGCGTCCCATTCAAATCGCACTAATACTGAAGAACATCCAGCTGTCATCTGTAGTATTGTATATATAAGTGATTGCCGAGCTGTCAATATTGTATGCGTCCCTTTAAAATAGCAATAATAATTCAGAACTTCCGGCTGTCATCTGTAGTATTGTATATATAAGTGATTGCCGAGCTGTCAATATTGTATGCATCCCTTTAAAATCGCACTAATGCTGAATAACTTCCGGCTGTCATCTGTAGTATTGTATATATAAGTGATTGCCGAGATGTAAATATTGTATGCGTCCCATTAAAATGGCACTAATACTGAAGAACTTCCGGCTGTCATCTGTAGTATTGTATATATAAGTGATTGCCGAGATGTAAATATTGTATGCGTCCCATTAAAATGGCACTAATACTGAATAACTTCCGGCTGTCATCTGTAGTATTGTATATATAAGTGATTGCCGAGTTGTCAATATTGTATGCGTCCCATTCAAATCGCACTAATACTGAATAACCGGCTGTCATCTGTAGTATTATATATATAAGTGATTTTTGATCTGACAATATTTATTAATTGTCCCATTCAAATCACCCTAATAATGCTGTTCCAAACTGTTGTTTACGTATATGTTGTATTGTAGTATTGAGTGGTAAATTTCTGAAAGGGGCGGTACAGTCGTGAATCTGTAATGTGTATGGTTGAATCTTCTAATGACGTCATCATATTATTAACCTGCCTATGTAGTTCTGAAATCCTCATTGTGTTGTTGTATTTGACTACATTGTTATTGTGTGCTGAATAAAATATAAATGTGTGCTTTGTGGTTGCGTGATGGGTGATGCGTGTTATGTACATATACGTATATATTGTGATTGTGTCCCACATATGCTGACTTCTATATAGCGGTCTGGCATTGTTGTTCCTTCCCATAAAGTGACATCTGTAATCTGGTGTAATGATGTTCTTCTTGTACGTAATTCCTAATGGTTTATTGTGATGGAATCATGATGTTAAAAGTACAGTAAAATCCATATGTTCTGTTTTGTGATTCCTAGAGAGAATGTAATGTGTTTTTCCCCCATCATTTGAATGCACATGTATGAGTGAATGCTAAAAGTAATGTATGTGCATCCATGACTGATCATGTGTTAAGCCTATGTAGATAAACTGTTGCTGCAAGCATATGAGTGGAATAAATGAAATGCAATAATAAAGGTATATGAGAGGTGTTTCCCATTGTGTACTGTTTGTGAATCCTGTTGTAATTTTTTTTGTGTCCGTTTAAATGTGATTTTATTTGTAAAAATGTTTGTTACTAGTGATGTTGATTTGTAGTTGATGTAATGTTAAAGTATGAAACAATTTAATGCTGTTGTGAATATTCAATAAGTAAAATCCATAAGTCCACCATAGGGAAATAGGCATTTCTTGATCTATTTGTCATAGCTGGGTCTAACGCAGAAAAGAATGTATTTTTTTCCTATTTCTAGCGCTGGTATTTGGAGTTTTTTTGTCTACGCTATTTGCGTGCGTTAGGGAAATCTGTCTGTCGCGTGCACGAGCACGTCTTCCCCATAGAAGTCAATGGAGGCTCCAAATTTGGGTTAATTTTTTTTCAAAGACTGGTTTCCCTCGTAAAGTGAGTGACGTCATGAGCTTGTGTGAAAAAGTAACTAAATCGTGTTCATTTTGTAAAAAATAACTTGTTTGTTTATGTAATGTGGTGTATATTGTTTGTATGCATCGATGAGTGTATGTTTGTGATAATCTTATTAGTTAGATGTAGCTATATGAGGGTCTTTTCCCGTGTGTCAATGTAAGTAATGGCAAAATGGATTTGTGTTGTTTTTTTTCTAACACCCGAGATCTCGCAACTTTGATCCTTTGTATTTGGATGAAAAATTATTAAATCTGAAAAATAAATATAGTGTAGTGTTTGTATGAGTGTAAGTGTACTTTGTGTAATATTTGTTTTGTGATTCGTGGATGTTTATTTTGTCGGTAGATGTTAACTACTGGGTCTGAGCTGTCGGTAGAGATTTGAGCGTTGGGTGATTTTTGAGTGTCGGTAACTAAACTCTAAATACCGGAGTCCATAAAAAACAAGCGTTAGGAGCCTCTAACGCTGGTTTTGACTGCTACCGCCAAACTCTAAATCTAGGCCTTAATTTGTACAGTGATGTTTCGGTGATCAAACCATCCCCTTTATCAGACCTTGATGAAGGGGATGGTTTGATCCCCGAACCATCACTGTACACATTAAATTTTTATTTATTTTGAAAGTCCAGTGAGTGAGGATCTTTAACTTTTATGTGTGTGTATATAAATATATACATATAGGAAGCAGGTATCATCCGCACCTCTCAGGAGGGAAGGAGAGGAGAAGATTATTTTTTGTAAAAAGTAACATTTATTGTGCAAAAAGTTAAAAAAATGCAAGAAAAGCCATAAAAAATATTAGAAAAATACTGCGGTCTGGTGGAAAAGAGTGCCAAACATGTTTCGGGCCTATCCCTGGCCCTTGATCACTGGCATAACCACAGACTCCAAACAGACCTCTATTTAAGACAAAGGTGTATCTAATTAGCTCAAAAACACCTATTTTAATTAACATCTTAAAGGTATATTGCTGTATATTACATTGATGTTGTAAAAAACAGCCACTATAAAAAAAACTTGGTATATAAGTTTGTACCAAAATTATAATTAAATGTTTCAACATAAATATAATATCAATGAAATCAACAACTTATAAAGAAAAAAAAAAGAATATATGCAACAGCATTGTGTATCAATATTATTCATGTACTTATTTCTATTGGGCAACCTTGTCCCTTGTTTTTATACTGATTAAATATCCTGACTCACTCCATTATTTTTTTTAAAAGAATCCTAAATAATAAGATGGAATTCGAAATTTTAGTAAAACAAATTTAAATCCATAATGGAATTTAAGCCATCAGGATGTTTATATATATATATATATATATATATATATATATATACACTGCTAAAAAAAAAAAGGGAACACTTAAACAACACAATGTATCTCCAAGTCAATCACACTTCTGTGAAATCAAACTGTCCACTTAGGAAGCAACACTGAGTGACAATCAATTTCACATGCTGTTGTGCAAATGGGATAGACAACAGGTGGAAATTATAGGCAATTAGCAAGACACCCCCAATAAAGGAGTGGTTCTGCAGGTGGTGACCACAGACCACTTCTCAGTTCCTATGCTTTCTGGCTGATGTTATGGTCACTTTTGAATGCTGGTGGTGCTTGCACTCTAGTGGTAGCATGAGACGGAGTCTACAGCCCACACTAGTGGCTCAGGTAGTGCAGCTCATCCAGGATGGCACATCAGTGCGAGCTGTGGCAAGAAGGATTGCTGTGTCTGTCAGCGTAGTGTCCAGAGCATGGAGGCGCTACCAGGAGACAGGCCAGTACATCAGGAGACGTGGAGGAGGCCGTAGGAGGGCAACAACCCAGCAGCAGGACCGCTACCTCCACCTTTGTGCAAGGAGGAACAGGAGGAGCACTGCCAGAGCCCTGCAAAATGACTTCCAGCAGGCCACAAATGTGCATGTGTCTGCTCAAACAGTCAGAAACAGACTCCATGAGGGTGGTATGAGGACCCAACGTCAACAGGTGGGGGTTGTGCTTACAGTCCAACACCGTGCAGGACGTTTGACATTTGCCAGAGAACACCAAGATTGGCAAATTCGCCACTGGCGCCCTGTGCTCTTCACAGATGAAAGCAGGGGCACACTGAGCACATTTGACAGACGTGACAGTCTGGAGACGCCGTGGAGAACGTTCTGCTGCCTGCAACATCCTCCAGCATGGCCAGTTTGGCAGTGGGTCAGTAATGGTGTGGGGTGGCATTTCTTTGAGGGGCCGAACAGCCCTCCATGTGCTCGCCAGAGGTAGCCTGACTGCCATTAGGTATCAAGATGAGATCCTCAGACCCCTTGTGAGACCATATGCTGGTGCGGTTGGCCCTGGGTTCCTCCTAATGCAAGACAATGCTAGACCTCATGTGGCTGGAGTGTGTCAGCAGTTCCTGCAAGATGAAGGCATTGATGCTATGGACTGGCCCTCCCGTTCCCCAGACCTAAATCCAATTGAGCACATCTGGGACATCATGTCTCGCTCCATCCACCAACTTCACTTTGCACCACAGACTGTCCAGGAGTTGGTGGATGCTTTAGTCCAGGTCTGGGAGGAGATCCCTCAGGAGACCATCCGCCACCTCATCAGGAGCATGCACAGGCGTTGTAGGGAGGTCATACAGGCACGTGGAGGCCACACACACTACTGAGCCTCATTTTGACTTGTTTTAAGGACATTACATCAAAGTTGGATCTGCCTGTAGTGTGTTTTTCCACTTTGTGACTCCAAATCCAGACCTCCATGGGTTGAAAATTTTGATTTCCATTTTTTAATTTTTGTGTGATTTTGTTGTCAGCACATTCAACTATGTAAAGAACAAAGTATTTAATTAGAATATTTTATTCATTCAGATCTAGGATGTGTTATTTTAGTGTTCCCTTTATTTTTTTGAGCAGTGTATATATATATATATATATATATATATATATATATATATATATATATATATTAGACTATGGTATATATTCCAACATTTACATTTTGTGAACCCCAGTCAGGTTAAGAGGGTGGATTTAAGAAATGTAGTGTTGGGTCTTAGTGGTCTAGGAAATATATTGAGGTATTTGTTTAGGCCTGGGCATTCCTTACAGAACAATAAAAACCTTTATCATTATAAAAATGGATAGGTATAGTGTCCAGTCAGCGATACAAGGTTTTTTCAATGTTGATGGTAGATACAATTATGTACAACAATGCTATATTGCAGTATTGATATTTGGTTATATAATATATTTGGACTGAAACTAGACAGTGAAGCTTCAGTGTTCTTTTTCATTAAGTGGTGTGCTTGAGCACATGTATATTCCCATCAAAGATGCACTGATTATTTTATGTAATCATACCATCACTGATGTCACTTATATAATGCATACATTTTTATTTGATTTGCACTCTTTCATAAGTGACATACTAATTATGTTGTATTTATAAAATGACAATTTTCCACATTGTTACTGAATGGTACAGTAAACATATGAATCTATTATCTATTATCACTAAGGGCCCAATTTTCTAAAACTCACCTGAATGGAGAAAAATAATCACCTTATTTTACAGAGCTCAAGTAGTCTCTCCTTAACATAAAGTATATTTGTGAACTCCCCTTAACGAGATACATCGTTTCTAAGGTAAAAATTGTCTTTAAAACAATTCTTGAGGGGCTTTTTATAACATGTATGGCATCTTATAGAATCTCACCAGACCAGAGAGCTTTAGAGAATGAGGCACTAAGTTTCAGAAAACCTGTAGTTGACCATTCCTTATAGACTATAAATATAATAATTTATATCCGTTTTGAGTGAAATCATAATGGGCACAACATCTGACTTAAAATATATATATATATATTTATGACCTGCATTGCATACCGTGATGAACAATGAAAATATGTAAAGCTGGATAAAACATTATGGTCAGATTTAAGGTAATTATTAATATTTAGAATTTTTTCTAATCTTTATAGTAATTTTTTTGCAAAATACCAGAAAACATTCTGACCAACATTAACCGATGCTTTTAAATAGAAAGAGTACAAATGAAGGGGCATATTAAGAGTTAAAAAAGAATTAGAATATCCACAGTGTTCCATCACCCGATGAAACAAATGTATAAGCTTATTACTGAAAAGAGCTCCCCTCTTCATCCTGGAAAATATGACCTGACATGTTGGTACATTGTTGTCCTTTTATATCATTGAGCTTGAAAAAAAAATGCTCCAAAGATTTAGGTCTGTGTCTGGTGTCAACAATATCCTTTAATCCATTTATTGCTGGATCTTTTTGTCATATCGTGTGAGCTACTACTATTTAACATTCTAAGCCTGCTATGACTGCTGGGTAAGTTTATCAGAAAACAATAGAATACAGCCCTTGGCATATACAAACAAACCTAAACTCACAGACATTGCTTTGTGTAACCAAAGCTTAAAGAGTCTACATCTAGGTACTTCTATAATATGAGAAGACAGTCTGATTTTGGCCCCTTTCACTTAGTGAGATCACCACTGTCAGTGCTATTTATCTGCAATCCCTTGTGATTTCTGTATCACAGACCCTTTGAATGAAAATAAAACAGAGAGCCAGTCAAAACACCTGCTTTATGGACATGCCCAATTAATGCCTTGATTTGTACTTGCATGTGAGGGCCATTTGGTGGGGCTTTGAGTTGGCAGCATAATTAATTTGATTATCAAAGGCCTTTTCTTTTGATTTTCAATATCAGCTGTGTTTAATGTGGCAGAGAATTTTCCTTTTTTTAAACTAAAACTTCTAAATTAGCTTAAATAGTGTTTTTTAGCTAGATCTTGAAAGTAAACAGTTAATAAATGTGAATATTCATAAAACAAACATGCTATTTAAAAAAATATAAACATGTATTCTGCAAAATTGTTTATTGAATTGAAAATTACACATCAGATATTAAATAAATGCCACATTATGTTTTTTTATCATCAAGATTCTGGACATTTTTCTTACATTAAACATGAGTGAATTACTCTTTTATCAGGAATTTTTATGTAAAAGACTCACTCAATCTCAAAACAGAAACTTTAGAATTAGTGTATTTGGTTTTAAAAGCAATATTTGAATTCTCTGAAAAAAATCTCAGAAGGAAGAGTTCTGTAGTTAAAGCAAGTCTAATTAGATCTCAATTTAAGTATTCTTTTTGCACCACATATAAGGGGATTCTGACATGGTGTCTTGTCTTTAACCAAATACATTTTCAAGTTGATTGTTTTTGCCTAATACTATCTATGAGGAATGACAGCATTCAGTCTGGGTTTTGATTATATTGTAACAGTCCATGATCCAGTTGTTCAGCTCATTCATCATAATAGTTTTATGTTTGGATATATTGGACCAGACTAATATTCACATGCACTGTTCATATCTATACACAAGATTAGCATTGCTTTTATTTCAACATATATTTAATAAGGCTATGTTCATATTGCCTAATTTTATATTATATTCATAAAAATGGGAAGGAAGCAAGCATATAATATAGCAGATAATGGGCTATATCATGGGCACTTCCCAGGATGTGGTGGGGTCAGTTTTTTAAGGAAGATAATGCTTGAAATTTGCTTATTTTTTTCTAATGTTTAATTAAAGTGCATTCCTTACATTAATACATATAGTATTGTTGTGATAAGTGCTCCAATAAACTTCTGGCACAGCAAACGAAAATGTTAGGAATGGGGAAAAGTACAAGAGCAACACAGGAAACGCTTTCATAATGGGTTTTATAAATATTTGTAATTGTGAAATATTCACATATCAGTTTTATTACGGAAAATAAGTCTCCCTGGATAAAACAAAAACTGTCTCATATACCTAGCAGAAGAGAACAAGGGGCTAGCTATGGGTGCAGTAGGGTATTCTAGAGGTGTAGTCCAGTTTTTTTTTATACCTAAACCTTATTCATGCATACAGAATTCATAAAGTCTCTATTACCCATTTGAAGTAACTTGTCCCCACCTACTCTCACTATTTTAAAGCTAACAAAGTTGTCTCATTTTTCTTTTATTTATGTTGAAATTTGTTTTAAAGTTTTCTTTTGTGCATTTGCTAGAGCAGACTTTTTTAATGGAGTTTTTTTTTTTCTTTTTAATTTGTCTAATAAGGTTTTGAAAGCATTTCTGTAATGCTGGTATCCTTGACTTTTCCTATGCATGGAGAAGTAAATCAATGCGAGATAGATGTGACTCCTTTAGTTCTAATAGAGCTGATCTTGCAACTTGCAGCTGTGATGAGGTGAAGTTTATCTTTTTGAATTTTGCAAAGTTTGAGTTGCAATGTTGTGGCAAGTTTTTTTTTAGTGAGATTTTAGTTTACAAAATAAGTTTGCTTTAATATAGGCCAATGTACTTAAAGTATATATGAGATTATGGGGCCTATTTAAGAAAGTGCGAGCGGACATGATCCGATATTGTGGATCATGTCCGCTGCACATCGATAAATGCAGACAGTGTATCATTGCATTTATCATTGCACCAGCAGTTCTGGTGAACTGCTGGTGCAATAGCGACCCGGCAGATTCACGGCCAATTGGCCGCTAGCAGGGGGTGTCAATCAACCCGATCTTATTGGATCGGGTTGATTTTCCGCAATGTCTGCCCACAGGGATAATCACAAATTCCTGAGATTCGCCTTTCTAGACAAACACTTTCAGTTTGCGGCTCTTCCATTTGACCTTGCCACAGCTCCCAGAATTTTCTCAAAGGTTCTGGGGGCTCTCTTGGCAGTGATCAGGTCTCGGGGAATTGCAGTGGCGTCATAGCTGGACAACATATTGGTTCAGGCCGCCATCTTTTCAACAAGCAAACTCTCATACAGAGATCTTGTTGTCTTTTCTACGTTCCCATGGTTGGAAAGTGAATCTGGAAAAGAGTTCCCTTGTTCGAGCTACAAGGGTGGTTTTCTTTGGGACCATAATAGATTCCCTATCTATGAAAATTTTTCTGACGAAGGTCAGAAAATACAAAATTCACTCCTCTTGCCTCTCTCTTTAGTCTACTGTTCGGGCATCAGTGGCTCAGTGTATGGAGGCAATTGGTCTGATGGTCGCTTCTATGGACATCATTATTTTTGCTCGATTCCATTTGAGAGCTCTGCAATTATGCATGCTCAGACAGAGGATAGATTTAGACCTGTCGACAAAAGACTCTTTCCTGTGGTGGCATTCTTAGGACCATCTGTCCCAGGGTACATGCTTCCTGGACTATGGGACTCGGACTATGGACTCGGTAGGAGTCTGCTCTCCTCATAAATATCTTGGAGTTGAGAGCGATTTACAATGCTCTGATGGCTTTGCCTCAATTGTCTTTAGCCTGGTTTATCAGGTTTCAGTTGGAAAACATCACCTCAGTGGCTTACATCAACCACCAGAGAGGAACCCGGAGTTCCTTAGCCATGAAGAAGGTGGCTTGAATCATGCAGTGGGCGGAAGCTCACAATTGTTGTCTATCTGCCATCCACATTCCTGGAGTGGACAACTGGGAAGTGGATTTCCTGAGCAGACAGACATTTCATCCCAGGGAGTGGGCTCTCCACCTGGACGTGTTCTTCAGGTTAACCCTCAAATGGGGGGTGCCAGAGTTGGATCTGATGGCGTCTTGGCAGAATGCCAAGCTTCCAAGGTACGGTTCAAGGTCAAGAGATCCTCAGGCCGCTCTGATAGATGCTCTGACAGTTTCTTTGGATTTCGGTCTAGCATACCTGTTTCCTCCGTTTGCTCTCCTTCCACAAGTTATTGCTTGTATCAAACAAGAGAGAGCATAGGTAATTCTAATAGCTCCTGCATGGTCTCACAGGATCTGGTATGTAGACCTAGTAAAGATGTCTTCTCGGCCACATTGGAGGTTTCCTCTGAGGAAGGACCTTCTAACTTAGGGTCCATTCATCCATCCAAATCTAGTTTCTCTGAAGCTGACTGCTTGGAGATTGAACACTTAGTTCTGTCAAAGCATGGATTTTCTGAGTTGTTCATTGAGACTATTATTCAGGTTCGCAAGCCTGTTACTCAAAAAATTTACCGTAAGGTATAGCGTAAATACCTTTATTGGTGTGAATCTAAGGGCTACTCTTGGAGTAGGGTCAGTATTCCTAGAATTTTGTATTTTCTCCAGGAAGGTCTGGAGAAAAGGTTGTCAGTCAGTTCTCTGAATGGTCAGATTTCTGCATTATCTATTTTGTTACACAAGTATCTGGCGGATGTGCCAGATGTTCAATCTTTTTGTCAGGCCCTGGTCAGAATCAGGCCTGTGTTTAAACCTGTTGCTCCTTCTTGGAGCCTTAATCTTGTTTTTAAAGTTTTGTAGCAGGCTCTGTTTGAGCCAATGCATTCCATAGATATTAAGTTGCTATCTTGGAAAGTTTTGTTTCTTATTGCTATCTCTTCTACTTGGAGAGTTTCTGAACTCACGGCTTTGCAGTGTGATTCGACTTACCTTATCTTTCATGCGGATAAGGCGGTTCTTCGTACTAAATTGGGGTTTCTTCCTAAAGTGATTTCGTATAGAAATATTAATCAGGAAATTGTTGTTCCTTCTCTCTGTCCCAGTACTTCTTCTCATAAATAACATCTGTTGCACAACTTGGATGTTGTGCGTGCTATAAAATTCTACCTGCAGGCGACTAAGTATTTTTGCCAGTATTCTACCCTTTTTGTTTGTTTCTCAGGAAAGCGTAAGGGTCAGAAGGCTACTTCTACTTCTCTATCCCTCTGCTTGAGAATTATGACTGCTGGACAGCATCCTCCACTAGGGCTGTCTTCTCTTCTTGGGCTTTCAAAGATAAATCTTCCGTTGAACGGCTTTGCAAGGCTGCAACTTGGTCCTCTCTGCATATTTTTTGAAAATTTTACAAATTTGATACTTTTGCCTCACCTGAGGCCTCTTTTTGGAGAAAGGTTCTTCAAGCGGTGGTGCCTTCTGTTTAAATCTGCCTGTCTTGTTCTCCCTCCCTGTTCATTCTGTGTCCTTTAGCTTGGGTATTGGTTCCCACAAGTAATTGAATGACGTTATGGACTCTCCATATCTTAGGAAAGTAAAACAAATGTATGCTTACCTGATAAATTTCTTTATTTCCAGATATGGAGAGTCCACGACCCCACCCTTTATTAGGACAGTTATTTTTTACTAAACCTCTTTTGGAATCATGAAGGTTTCATTTTTACTTAAGGAATATACCTTTAAGCAAACAAATAACTCTTCATATAAATATTGGAACATCCACCCATCACCTTTACCTTTGAGAACACAAGTTAATTGTTATCTCAAAACAAGGTAAAATGGGTTTCAGCTGGTAAAAGCTGCATATTTGGTAAAACAAAGACAAGTAAAAAAAATTTTTGTTTTTTTTTATTTTTGATTGACTTTTCCTATACAAAGTACATGGGATGTTAATGAGCAGTAGTTAAAAACCTTGTGATATATGAGTTATCAAAGTTTTTTTTGTTATTTATTTTTGTTTTTTGTTGCAATAGATTGGAATAGCTTATTCTTGAACATTCTGTCAAAAATCATGTAAAATAAGATACTAAACCCTATATCATATGCAACTACTGAAATGAGCAACTGCACCAATCAATAGATTAGACTAGACTAGAATAGATAAGGGACAAGATTACATATATGGCGCAGGATTCAGCGTAACTGCTGAAACTTGCGTCGCCCATAATTTCCCCTTGCACATCGGGGAATCATATAAACCTCGCCGGCAGTTCATAAAGTGCCGTAAGTCGGATAAACTAGCGATATCCAGAAATGTGTGTAAATGCAATTTTTTGGAGTCGCCAATGACTTACGGTACGTTAGAATCTGCCGGCACCTAAAAAAAAAAAAGTTAAATCTCCCGTAAAAATCTAACCCACCTCCCAAAAATAAACCCGACACGTAAAAACCTCTATATCCGCAATCACCCACATCGCAACTAATAATAAAAGTTTTAACCCCTAAACTAACAACTCCCAACAACGCAATATGCCTAATTAAATTATTGACCCCTAATCCACCATTCACCCACATCTCAATCTCCCTAATATATGTATTAACCCCTAATCCATCATTCACCCACATCATGATCTCCCTAATATATGTATTTACCCCTAACCTGCTATTCACCCATATCGCGATCTCCGCTATATGTATTAACCCCTAATCCGCCATTCAGCAACTTCGCAATCTCCCTAATATATGTATTAACCCCTAACCCACCATTCACCCACATCGCAATTAACCTAATTAAACTATTAACCTAATAAATCTATTAACCTCTAAACCACCAAACCCCCACAATGCAATTAACCTGTTTAAAATACTAAGCCCCCTAACCTAACACCCCCTAAATTAACTCCAATTACCTAAATTAAAAATACTAAGTTACAATTAATAAAAAACTTACTTTAAAAATAAAAAACTAAATTTAAATTAATCTAAAATAACAAAAAATAAAAAAAAATCTAAAATTACATAAAATAATAAACCAAATTATCAAAAATAAAAAATTAAACATAATCCCTATGAAAATAAAAAGTCCCCCAAACTAAAAACACCCCCTAATATATACTAAACTACCAATAACCCTTAAAAGGGTCTTTTGTAGGTCATTGCCCTAATTTAAACAGTTTTTTTGCATTTAAAAAAAAGTCCCCCACCAAACCCCTCAAAATAAAAAAAAACCTGACACTAAAAAATCCTAAAATACCCATTGCCCCTAAAGTGGCATTTGTATGGGCATTGCCCTTAAAAGTGCATTCAGCTCTTTTACAAGTGCCCATTAAATCCCTAATCTAAAAAAAAAAATCCTAGCTCTAAGACTCAAATAGGTACTAAACTTTCCTGAAGTCTGGTGGAGAAGGTCCTTTTCCAGGCGGTGGTGAAGACACTTGCATTCCTATTGGCTGATTTGAATCTTCAAATTCAAATCAGCCAATAGGATGAGAGCTACTGCAAACTTATTGGCCGCATATGTAATCTTGCCCTAGGAAGGTACTTTCTTACTGATACTGCTGGTAATAAAATAAAACAATAAATACATAAATAAAACACATACACACATGCAAATATAAATACATGTAAATATGCACATGTTTCTGATCACCCAGGTTATTAGTTTTATTATTAATTTAAACTATATAGATTGATATTCAATTTTTCATGAAAGTAAAAACAGGAAATATGTTTAGAACTTCATTAGGGTCACTGAATAGTTTACTAGAGAATGTGTCAGGGCCAACAAATATTTTTGAAGTACATGTATAATACAGGAAAATTTACCAAGTGGTTTTAAACCATTACTCTATGCAATATATAACTCAGCTTGAACGCCATTGGATCACCACTAAAGTAAAGGATTTTTGTGCTACTGTACTACAAATATTTTATTTTCCGACATTCTCTATGTGCAACATATTCCTTTTTGATATTATATGTCATGTTCAGTAGTTTAGGTGAATAAGACCTTGAGTCTGTTGATAGCAGGATGAAATTCATGCCAATTTCAATATTCATACCCCAAACCAGGGTTGTATTTTGGCCTAGGCAAACAAGGCACTTGCCTAGGGCAGCAGATTTTAGGGGGGCAGCACTTTTTAAGTCCCACTATGCACAAAATCACTACACACACATACACCCTACAGTACACGCACACTACCCTACACACACATACCAGAAACATACACACACTCACCATATACACAAACACATACACACACACATATAAACACATGAGCACTTGAACATGAATATTTTCCATTCCAAATGTCATGGATAAAGTCATGTTACAGGTGAGGGAGGAGGGGGGGGCAGCAGAATTGTGGTTGCCTAGGGCAGCACAAAACCTAAATACGCCACTGCCCCAAACACACTAATTATCCCTCTTATGAAAGATTGGGATAGCAATCAATTGTCTTTTGGGTGATTTTTAGGGTTACTTGGGCTCTATGATGCCCCTAAAAGACTCTAGCACCCATATTACATTACTAAAATGGGGCAATTCACACCTTTTCTGAAAGAGGAGAGCCCTCTTTAAATGAATGCAGTTAAGGGTAAATTGTTTTTGGGTCTGTTTGCAGTTAGTTGGGTCTTGGTAGAATGTGGACCAATAGGTGGAAGAAATCATGGTGGATTAGATTATTATTATTATTTTATTATAGGCTAGAGCTGCAAGGAAACAAACTTTAATTTATCAGAAATATTAGTAATTAAATGGTCACTTTAGAAAGATATTTGAGGTGGATGAAAATCAGGATACAAAAAACAATTATTCAGAAGGATCTTTGATATAGAAGGGATGCTAATTATATAATCCAAATGACACCTGTGTGTAAAATTTGCAACAATGGTGACAACATGCTTAAAAAAGGATTTCACCAGAATTGGTTTTAAGAAATAAAGTTGTTCTGAGAACAATCAGTATCATTATCAACTTATATCAAAATGCTATATTAATAGATCCAATGACTTGATTTGTGGAGGAATTAGAATTTTATTTTGTGTCAGGCAATTTAAAGGGACACTAAACCCAAACATTTTCTTTCATGATTCAGATAGAGAATACAATTTTAAATAGCATTCCTATTTACTTTTATTATCTAATTTGCTTCATTCTTTAGATATCCTTTGTTGAAGAAATAGTAATGCACATGGGTGAGCCAATCACACGAGGCATCTATGTGCATCTACCAATCAGCAGCTATAGAGCATATCTAGATATGCTTTTAAGCAAATAATATCAAGGGAATGAGGCAAATTAGATAGGATAGAAGTAAATTAGAAAGTTGTTTAAAATTGCATGCTCTTTCTAAATCATGAAAGAAAAAAAAAATTGGGTTTCATGTCCCTTTAAGTAGAGTTGGAAAATGTGTTTGTGAAAGGATTACCAGCAAGACTGAAAGTTACAGTATTCCTAAATTTGTAAAAAATGTTTCACATAAAAATAAGCCAAAAAGAGTGTTGTATAAAAAGGTTTGATGCACATATATCTTACTAAAAGCTTAAAATATAAATATGAAGATTTTGTTTAATCAATATTAAGCATTTAACACATTAACTTTGTTCCAATGTAACTTTTTTACAAAACCCATTAGATCTATTATTATGGTCCTCAACCTTTTCTTAATTACTTATGCCATGTTGCTCTCTCTGCACTTTATTTTATGTAAGTAATTAACACTGCATTTAAGAGGATGTCATTTTATTCTAGCAGAGTTAAAACTTCCTCAAAAAAATGTCTTTTAAACAATTAAAATATTAAAATTGATGATGACCTTGGTTATTGCTTTAGGAAATTGTTCACTATTTTACCTCATAAGATGAATTTCCAATGCCTTTATATAGTCTGTAGCATTTATTTTCCCTTAAATTTTAATAGCTTGCTAAGGGCTAATTCTTAAATATGAATACCAATATATTTTTAGTGATTCAATCAATTATGTAAATGGTTGTTTTAAGAAAAATTTGATTGTATCTACCACACATTAAATTTATTTGCTACTTATTGTCAAAGCTCATAAACCAGAACATACTGTCATAAATGTTTATAAAGGTCATGCATTACTTAGAGTAAGGATGCAAATCACAGGTAAATCAATTATATCTACTGAAATTTAAAAAAAAAACATTGATTAAATAAAAAAATAAATGTAGAAAGTGTATAATAAATTAAAGGAACTTAAAAGAGCAAAAAGAAAAATGTTCCAGTGAAGTAGATAATTTGATTATTGTACTGTTGGTTACATATAACTACGTGTGTTTAATAAAATGGCCAGATTACGAGTAGTAAGCTAACTTTTCCATGCAAACAATATCATCTTTATCATGGCTGTTAACACATGTCGGAAGTAGTGCACATATTACAAGTTGAAAGTAAATGTGTTCGCTCGAGCGAAATTGAATTTAACGCACGTCAGGAGAACGCAGTCTTGGGGCTAGATTTATCAATGCTGAGGCGTACAGAGGCGCGTATAAGTGCCCTTGTATGCCTCAGCTCGCCTGTGGCGGGGCAAAATTACCCGCAGGTAATTAACATTGCACACGAGCGCAATTTTGCACTCCCATGCAATCCCGCCCCCTGCCCGCGCACAGCCAATCACGCGGGGGCAGGATCTGTCAATCTCCTCGGTCAGACTCGACCGAGGAGATTGATTTTCGCCACAATAGAGGTGGCGTAGATGTTAGGGAAGCAGCGGTCTGGTGACCGCTGCTTGATAAATCACGGCGAGCAAGTTCTTGAGAGAACTTGCTGCCGTAGAGGCTTGATAAATCGAGCCCTTAGAGCTCTAGTTAACTGTTACACTTGACAAAAAAGTTGCCCCTTATTTGGAGGTAGTAATGGTCATCGAATCGAAAATAACGATAACTCAAGATAAACTGTGTCACTCTCAGTATGAAGTCAATAAAACTGGGTGTATAGGCTGTGTCCCTCTGTAAAAAAATACTTAATAGCACTTATCCCCATTTTGCGCGGAATCGATGAGTACAAGAATACCACATCTACAGTCAACCAACTGTAGTGTGGTTCCCAAATAAAATTATCAAGAATTTGCAGTTAGTGCTTGGTGTCTCTCAAGTAACTGCTCAAAATGGGAACCAAGGGTTGGAGTAAGCTATCTAGCCACTCTAACAGAGGTTCACAGAGGGAAATAAACCCTGAGACAATGGGACGCCCCTCAACCTCTACTAGCAATTTGTGAACTTTGGGTAAAATATGGAAGATAGGGATTATTGGTGCTTGTACAAGTAAATAATCGTAAGTATTGCAATCTATGTGGCCTAATTCAAGACCATCATCTGTCCCTTTAAGTTTACATTTGAGACAAACAAGATTACTATAGCGTATTTGGACCTTGTACTGAGGTCAAATAATGTGACCAAAAAAAAAAACACTTCTATCTATAGGAAGCCTATTTCAGCCAACACACTCCTGCATGGTAAAAGAAATCATCGGTCAAGTGTCCCAGAATCAATAGCAAAAGGCCAATTTATTAGAATAAAGAGGAATTGCTCTGAGAAAGGTGAATATTTAGAACAGAGCAAGGAACTTACCAGGAGACTACTCAATAGGGGATATAAAGGAAATGTCATTAAAAAGCAAAGGAACAGGTTGATGATCTCAATAGAGAGAATTTGCTAACTGACAGGCAGAAATTGCCATTCCTTAGAAAAAGTAGTAGTCAGTGACAAAGACAGAGAACCAGTGACATTCGTCACGCAATATTCCTAAGAATAAAATGATATTTGTAAGTTGAGTAAGAAACATCTACCTATGTTGACAGTGAATGATGGCTTAGTAGTAGTGAAAAAAGAGGCTGTAGATTCTCATACAGACGTGATATCCCTATAGGCAATATTCTATCACAGAGTGATCTGCCACTACATTCCAATACTAGCTCATGGCTATCCTCAAAGGGGATGTACAGATGCGGTTTTGGTCCCTGTATCCCATGCAGTTTCATCCAAAGAGGGGAAACTTTTAAATCCAACTTGACAGACAACGAGTACAAAGTGGAAAGTTGTGTAAATTGTAGAGCGAAATTTGTCATTTATATGGCATGGTGCACTTGCTCTACAAAACAGTACGTGGGGTGTACATTCAGGGAGGCCAGGGAGAGGATTCAACACCACCTCTCTGACATTAAAAGATCTGATGCATGCTCAGAGATGGTCAAACATTTCATACAGGAATATGCCAGTTCCAACTCCACCTTCAAGTAGATGATCATTAAAAAAAATAAAAAAATAAAAAAAGACTAAGTGTATTTCAATGTTCAATCTAGAAACAAATATATACACATTAGATATTTCTTTTGTTGAAATATCATAAAACATGTGATGCTTATTAGGATGCAAATGTATTTATTTACATCACACTTATACTAAATTTATCAGATACATGAAATAGCAGGCTATATTTAATCACCCATCATAGGTATGAGCTCCTCTTTAAATGGTTTTTGCTCCCTTACCAAAGATTTAACTTAAAGGATTTTGTTGTTTTTGATCTGTGTGCCTAAAATGTTTCATTAACTGTTGTGTAGCATATACTATATTCTATGTAAATACATTTTTACTTGCAAATTGGAGAGTAAGGGGTTAATTATTAAGGTACACACCTTAAGTCATATGATTCAGGGTTAACCAATAACTGATCAGCTTCAGGTATATGTTTTAATGTGCGTTCTTAATTTTTAGTATGTCTATAAGTAAGACCCCAGGCCGAAACATATCAGGCAGAACGTTTTTCCCTGATGCTGTTCGAACCATTTAACCGAATCTAATAAAGTTTGGATTTTTTTACGAAGACTTTGCTGGCTTTTCCTAATTTCTGCCTATACAAATATATCTATCTATCTCTATATATATATATATATATATATATATATATATATATATATATATATATATATATATATATATACTGTATATATATATATAAATATATATATATATATATATATATATATATAAAAGTGCATTTGCAATCAAGTAGATGAAAACATGTAAAATCATTTTGATATAATATTTATAAAGTATTTAACTGTGTTTGTATTGTAAATATGTCAAATTCTAATGTTCTTCGCATTTTTTCAAATAGATATTCATATATATATATATATATATATATATATATATATATATATATATACACCTATATATAATCATCTGTATCTATCTATCTTTATATATAGTAGCAAAAAAAGTGCACTCCAATGGGAATATTTTTTAAAGATTTCACTTTAATGTGAAAATTTTTGGACCAAAAGGTTCGTCCTCAGTAGTGTACACCAAGATGACGGAGTCCACGCTCTCCCATGAAGATACGTCCCTTCTGATGACTTCATCATCCTGGGCAAAGTGAAACCAGACACATCTAAATGAAGAAATACAAAAATACAAGTAATACAATAAATACAATAATGACCGAGAGAGTAAAGGCACAATCACACAACCCAAGACAAAAACAAATAGAAACCATATTCCATAATCATTATCGCATCTCTTGCTGATCACAATGACACGCAGCTCCTCAGTTGCATGTTACCATAGCAATTGAGCTAAACAAAACAAAAAACTGCAAGGTCCGTGAATTGCTCACCAGGACCCAGATAACGGCAGGAGAGGTTTTAATAGACACAGTTAAAGCACAAGATTAAAATACAATACAATAAAAAAAGCAGTGAAATACATTAACCATCTATGTACATTACAAAAAGACTAAAGGCATACAGCTATAATAAAGCTATGGTAACACAGCCTTTAGGAGAAGAACATTTCATATTAGTTATCGCATCCTCTGCCCAACAAAACAGAAATGCAGCTCCTTAGTTGTATGAAACCCAAACAACCAAGCACAACAAAAAGCTGTAGGGTACATGAAATGCTTCATTTGGACCCAAGTTGTGGCAGAAGAGGCAATTAGCAGACATAATAGCGATTATAATGAGTCATTAGTATTAGTTCATGAGGCTATGAAATGTACAAAGAAAGAAAAAGAACAGAAAAAAACAGAAAAATATCCATTAAGCAAAAGGAACCCCTAATAGTCCCAATGCATAATGGCTCTCAAATTAGAGGAATGCATGCCAATCCAGGTGAGTGTTTAATACCTTAGGTATTAACATTTCCATGTTGTAAGTCTATCTTGCCTCCTTTTGTTGAAGTAATCTGTTGCGATCACCCCCTCTATTCAGAGGGGGGACATGATCAGTAATAGTGTACTTTAGATCTGTCACACTGTGTTGAAATTGCTGGAAATGTCAGGCTACCGGATGTTCAAAAGGGCCCCTTATTGATGGCAGTGCGAATGGCAGATTGATGGTTTGCCATACGAGTCCTGAGGTTGTTGCAGGTCTTTCCCTAATAAAACAGATCACAAGTGCAGTGAAGTAAATATACAATATGTGTAGTTGTACACGTTAGGCGATATTTGTGTTTATAACTCTTTCTCCTGTGTGGATGTGAAAAAGAGGATCCGGTGATAAGGTCTCTGCAAGTGGTACAGCCCAGACAGTGGTAATCCTGTAGTCCCGTAATTATCTAGTCCTCCAATAGCCTATCCGTGGTGGTGGCATATTTTCCAAAGGTAATGGTTTATTTGTACTGATGATTTCCCAGTGCTATAGGTATTGGTATATGTTTTATCAAAAAATCATTATATATATATATATATATATATATATATATATATAGAAACATTTATTTATAAATAAATAGAACATATTCTTCTATGTGAAGAACATTGGCAAGTGAAATATTCATATTTTCATGTCGGGTTATCGCACTTGAGAAAAAACGATTGGGTTTGCGCATGAGTTAGGTTTCTTCACATAGATATAAAAAATACACACACACACATATATATATACAGTATATATACACACACACATATACTGTATATATATATATATATATATATATATATATATATATATCATTATTTATATGGATATATACAGATATATATAGGAATATATATTTTAAAATAATAAGAACATATTCCCCTATGTGAAGAACATTGGAATGTGCCACTTTTAATGTGGATTAGAGTGCAAAAACACTGCACATCTCACAATTGCGCTTGTGCTACTCGTGCTAGTGATAGCGCGTCACTTGTTATCTAGGCTTATATTTGATTGAGCATTTTAGAGAGGGTTACAAAGTTCTTTTAAAATTAAGCTTTTTGCGTGCGTCGAGTTGCACTCGTATTACAAGTTGAAAGTAAACTGCTTTAACTCACGCTCTTTATCGACAATCGTAAAAAGACAAATTACAATATCACATGAACATTAATCTATTCCCCCATAGAAGTCAATGGAGCAGAAAAAGTGGAAGAGAATCCCCTACTCATGCTCAAAGCTGATTGCATATTCTCAAGTGAGCTAACCCGGCATGAAAATATTAATATTTCCAATTTTCTTCATACAGAAGAATATGCTCTATTTATTCATAAATAGATATTTCTATATATGTGATGGTATTTTCTTACAATATATATCTATACCTACACATAGATGATTATATATATAGACATACAGTAAATATACAGTATATATATATATATATATATATATATATATATATATATATATATATATATTAAAAATGCATAGAACATATTCCGCTGTGTGCAGAACATTGGAATGTGAAATATTTACATTACATACATAGTTAAACACTTGATTAAAAATGAATATCGTATAACAGTCTTCTCCAAAAATGTTATTGTTTAAAAAGATAGATAATCTCTTTATTACCCATTCCCCAGTTTTGCACTTCCAACATGGTTATACAGGGAGTGCAGAATTATTAGGCAAGTTGTATTTTTGAGGATTAATTTTATTATTGAACAACAACCATGTTCTCAATGAACCCAAAAAAACTCATTAATATCAAAGCTGAATAGTTTTGGAAGTAGTTTTTAGTTTGTTTTTAGTTTTAGCTATTTTAGGGGGATATCTGTGTGTGCAGGTGACTATTACTGTGCATAATTATTAGGCAACTTAACAAAAAACAAATATATACCCATTTCAATTATTTATTTTTACCAGTGAAACCAATATAACATCTCAACATTCACAAATATACATTTCTGACATTCAAAAACAAAACAAAAACAAATCAGTGACCAATATAGCCACCTTTCTTTGCAAGGACACTCAAAAGCCTGCCATCCATGGATACTGTCAGTGTTTTGATCTGTTCACCATCAACATTGCGTGCAGCAGCAACCACAGCCTCCCAGACACTGTTCAGAGAGGTGTACTGTTTTCCCTCCTTGTAAATCTCACATTTGATGATGGACCACAGGTTCTCAATGGGGTTCAGATCAGGTGAACAAGGAGGCCATGTCATTAGATTTTCTTCTTTTATACCCTTTCTTGCCAGCCACGCTGTGGAGTACTTGGACGCGGGTGATGGAACATTGTCCTGCATGAAAATCATGTTTTTCTTGAAGGATGCAGACTTCTTCCTGTACCACTGCTTGAAGAAGGTGTCTTCCAGAAACTGGCAGTAGGACTGGGAGTTGAGCTTGACTCCATCCTCAACCCGAAAAGGCCCCACAAGCTCATCTTTGATGATACCAGCCCAAACCAGTACTCCACCTCCACCTTGCTGGCGTCTGAGTCGGACTGGAGCTCTCTGCCCTTTATCAATCCAGCCACGGGCCCATCCATCTGGCCCATCAAGACTCACTCTCATTTCATCAGTCCATAAAACCTTAGAAAAATCAGTCTTGAGATATTTCTTGGCCCGGTCTTGATGTTTCAGCTTGTGTGTCTTGTTCAGTGGTGGTCGTCTTTCAGCCTTTCTTACCTTGGCCATGTCTCTGAGTATTGCACACCTTGTGCTTTTGGGCACTCCAGTGATGTTGCAGCTCTGAAATATGGCCAAACTGGTGGCAAGTGGCATCTTGGCAGCTGCACGCTTGACTTTTCTCAGTTCATGGGCAGTTATTTTGCGCCTTGGTTTTTCCACACGCTTCTTGCGACCCTGTTGACTATTTTGAATGAAACGCTTGATTGTTCGATGATCACGCTTCAGAAGCTTTGCAATTTTAAGAGTGCTGCATCCCTCTGCAAGATATCTCACTATTTTTGACTTTTCTGAGCCTGTCAAGTCCTTCTTTTGACCCATTTTGACAAAGGAAAGGAAGTTGCCTAATAATTATGCACACCTGATATAGGGTGTTGATGTCATTAGACCACACCCCTTCTCATTACAGAGATGCACATCACCTAATATGCTTACTTGGTAGTAGGCTTTCGAGCCTATACAGCTTGGAGTAAGACAACATGCATAAAGAGGATGATGTGGTCAAAATACTCATTTGCCTAATAATTCTGCACTCACTGTATTAACCTCTGTGATTACCTAGTATCTAAGCCTCTTTTGACAGCCCTCTGTTCACATGGCTTTTTATTTATTATCTTGTGACTTGCATTTTATCCAATTAATGCAGTGTCATGCACAACTCTACGGGAGAGAGCACAATGTTATCTATATGGCCCACATGGATTAGCAGTTTCTTGTTGTATATAAGGTAATAAAAAAGTATGTGATAAGAGGCTGTCTGTAGTGGCTTAGAAACAGAAAGAAATGTTGAGGATTATATGTTATAAAGTATATTAATTTAACAATGTTGGTTGTGCAAAGCTGGGGAATGGGCAGTAAAGGCGGTATCTATCTTTTTAAACAATAACAATTTTGGTATTGATTGTCCCTTTATATATTTAGACATGTATATATATATATGTATCTCTATGTTAAAGCCCTCTGCCTGCCTTTTTTTACTAACACCTGAGACCTCATAAACTTATAACTAACTTCATAGACGTTATAACTTTTTTGTGTAATATTTTTTTTATAATTATTTTTATTAGATGGTGTTATTATGAGTGTAACTGTACTTTGTAATGTATTTTGATGGGGTTTTTTTTATACTTTTTGGTTTTGTGAAACCATAACCAGAGCTCTGAGGATGCGCTAACCTGACAAGAGTTAACTTCAAATGCGCTCAAGCGATCGTGTTTCAGCTTTTAATGTGAGTGAAAAACCTGACACATGCGAAAACCCCTTATCACTCGCGGGTAACTATTAGCTTTTCACTCATAATCTGGCCCTATATGATGGATATATAATAAAGTACATAATGGGGCCTATCTATCAAGCTCCGTTCGGAGCTTGAGGGCCCGTGTTTCTGGCGAGCCTGCAGGCCTGCAGAAACACCAGTTATGAAGCAGCGATCTAAAGACCGCTGCTCTGATGAGGCGGACAGGAATCTGCAGAATTCAACCCGATCGAGTACGACCGAGTTGATTGACACCCCCCTGCTGGCGGCCGATTGACCGCGAGTCTGCAGGGGGCAGTGTTGCACAGCAGCTGGTGCAATGCTGAATACGGAGAGCGTATGCTTTTAAAATAACTATTTTCATTGTATACTTTTGTAATGTATGTATCCCTTTTCCATACGTAAATGCAGTATATGCCCCTAAGCAAGACACCCTGTTTTCAGGGTAAAAATTGGATTTATAAAAGTGTTAGGGAACTAGAACTACTGGAGAGAATTCTTATATACTCTCACCAGCCCCGAGACCTTTAGAGAATTGGGCCCTTAGTGTTGTCAAGTATTTATATTTTTTTTGTTTTTTTTATGTCAAGGCCATTTCAATGCTTAAAAATATTCAGTGTTCATATGTTTTTCCATTGGTTTCTTAAGTTTTGTATGACTATTTGATTTAATAAGTCCAACATCTTTGCTTTCTTGGAAAATAATTTTGGCCTCTTTTGCATGGCATACCCTAGCTTTTGTTATGGCTTTTTTGTGTGTGCAAAGTTTAGGTTTTTACTTATACTCAGTTGGAGAAATCACACTTTTAAGTTGATCATCAGAGTGTCTATTCATGTCTGCAATAAAAGGGATATTGTAGTCGGAAAATAACATGCAATGACCCGATCAGTAGTGTTAGTCACACAACTGTGTTGTGCGAGTAGTGCTGCTGATTGGATTACATTTTGTTTCCGCACAGCAGTGCTCTACAGATATTATGCAGTACTTCTACTATGTGTCTATCTCCTTTGCAGGGTTAAACACATAGAGGTGCAGATTCACTAATCTTAAAATTACATACTAAATTAGAGCAGGTCATTTTTTAATATATGGCTTTTTAAGTGTTTGTATAGTTTAACAAATGTATGACCTGATGTTAATTACTCATGAAATTAATTAATATTATTAATTCAGTGGAAAAAACTGTAGTCAAACACATAAGGTAATCCTCATCAACACTTAATTAATATTTTAAGCATATTTCCATTTTATATACAAATATGTAACTACCTTGAAGATCTGTGAAAAGACCTGCAAGAAACCTTATAAAACCTTTTCTATATATATAGTTTTTTTGGCTTTACCCAATATGACTGCAAGGAAAGCAGGTGTTCAAATACATTATTCACATATGTAATTAGAGCAGTATAATTCATTCAAATAGGTACATTCCTAAATAGAATTAAATAGAAAATTAAACCAATGTTTCATTGCAAAGAGTAGTTTATTTGAATAGGCACCTAAGTTAGAGAATGTTTTTTTTTATTCTCTAGTTAAACAGAGAATCTCTTCGGTTTATACTATTACGTAGAGAGAAAACATTATTTTGTACAATTGTAGAAAGTCTCCAACTATCAAATCAAATCTGATTTTTAAAATTTAAAATAAAATTACTTTTGGTAGACTGGAATGATTTCTTCTAATTAGCAGCTTTCAATTTGGAAGTAGCTTTTCTTACAGTCATGCATAATTTTGAGTACAATTTCTGAACAAATTAAAATCAGTTTGGTAGCATTTTAGCTCAAATGTAAGCAAATAATTCTATAGAACTTTGACATTTCTTTATCATATTTCATTTATCTTTTAACGGAAGAAGCATTTTATCTTTATTCTTGTCTTGTCAAAATTATTTGTTGATAGTATTCCCATACTTGTATTCAAAAGTACGAGTGTAAAATAAATTAAATTATCAAACTAGTAGACTAGGCTGAAGTTGAATTAAATATAGATTAACTTCAAGGGGCTTTTTCTATACAATTTTGTTCGTTTTTGTCTTTTCCAATGCATACTATACAAAATGTACTATTTTATATTTGTATATTTAATATTGCAAAATATGTGCAGCTGTATTTCCTTCTAGTAAAAAGAATTATACATTTCTGTGTTACTATCAATATTACTACATTTATAACATGATGTTTTACATTTCTCTTGTTGCAAAAGCTGACAAGAATTTAATGAAGACAGCACAAATCAGTAAAGACAGATGCCATCCATGCTGTTAAAACTGGTATTGGTTATGCATCAAATTCTGCTTGATGGTTGAGTTCAATTTACAACTTCAAGGGAAAAGAAGGCCTCCAGTGGCATTTAATCCATATCTCATCTTAAAACATGATCACTTGCAATAGGCCCTGAAATATCAATTTCAATGACTGCTCCCCCCACCCCGTTATGTCAAGAGCGCAAACAGGAACTTCTATTTGACTTTAATTTTGACATTGTAAGTTGAAAGAAAGTATTAAAACCTAATAAATTGTTACAGCATTCTGGATATATTTGGCTTTAATATTCTTCAGAAGTACTGCTTTATAAATGGTGTCTCTTAGTAACTACTTTGCAGGGCAATAATGATAAAGAAGGTTAACTTCAAGGTCAAGCTTTCTTAGAAATAAAAATAAATAAAAATAATAGTGTGTGATGCATTATGGGATTAAATTATATGTTATACAGGGAAATGTTTTTTTTTAATTTTTGTAGTGTATGTAAGACAAGCTCTCTAAATTTCTTAGCAAGCCAGAACTTGAAGCTGGCCAACTGGAAACAATGTGACTACTAGATAAGAATATCACATGGGTTCCTTGGACATTAGGTTACCCACCTTTTCAATATGTCACAGTAAATGTAAAAAAAAAATGTAAATTAATTCCAAAATTCGAGTACTCACTAGTAAATAGAAATTTCAAAACCTATATTCTGCTTTAGTGCATACAGTCTAAGCTAGATGAATAGCTTTACCAATTAATTTAACAACAAAAAGCTTAAAATATTTGAGTCGATGTCAGCAGACAGTTCAAGTTTTGCATTTTAATTCGAATATGGACTCCAAGATGTTCATTTTTTTAAATGAAAGAGGCATTAAGCGTTAAAGTTGTCTTCATTGCATTAAAATTAAAGCAATGAAGATGATACATGTAAGTAGGAAAACCTTCAAGGATCTGAAAATACCAATCTAGGAGGTGCAGTAACTACATTATTACAATAACTGGAATCAAAGGAACAGAAGCAAAACAAATATATAATAATAATACATAGAGCTAGATTACAAGTGAGGCATACACAGTTTTGCGCAAGCGATATCACCTTTTCGCAAGCATTTTTAATTGCACTGATATTACAAGTTGACAGAAATCCTTACTGCGATCTCAGACCAGTGGTTAACTGCTTTCCGAAACAAAACACTTCAAAAATACATTACAAAGTACAGTTACACTCATATCAACACTTTATAATAAAAACATTTAAAAAAAATATTGCACAAAAATGTTATAAGGGCTCAAAAATATGAGATCTTGGGTGCTATGCATTGAGATATGTCTATATATGAGTA
Organism: Bombina bombina; assembly: GCF_027579735.1. Classification (NCBI taxonomy): domain Eukaryota; kingdom Metazoa; phylum Chordata; class Amphibia; order Anura; family Bombinatoridae; genus Bombina; species Bombina bombina. Next base: position 1,054,286,764 of record NC_069500.1, on the reverse strand, counting down.
TTTATGTATTTATATGTGTATATATATATATTAACAGACATATATACACATATAAACACATACATATATATGTTCACACACACACACACATACATATATATATATATAAATATATATATACAGTATATATACATAAGTGCCTTAGAGTCCTTTGCCGTTAAGTAGATGAAAAGAGGTAAAAAAATAAGTATGCAATATTTATAATTAATAAAGATTTTAACTATGTTTTTACTGTAAATATTTCAGATTTGCTAATGCAAATATACTATGTTGTTTGCGCAATGTTTTTTTTTTTTTTTCTCTCTATCGACTTCTATGGGGAAGCGATCTCGTGAGATAGGTTTTTTCTCCATTGTTTTCTATGGGGGAATACATATACACTCATGCGAAAAATTAAAATAAGATTTTTTGCGCTGCTCTGGTTACTGCTTGTGCAAAATATATATTTTTTTGACTTGTAAAACAAACGCAACCCAACTAGCGCACAAAGCTTAACGCTAACAGAGTTTTCATGATGGCTAAAAAATAAATACCGCACCACATGTAATATAGCTTATAGTGTTTTAAAGGGACAAAAAAAAAAGCTAAAATATTCTTTTATGATTCATATAGAGTGTAAAAAAAAACCTTTCCAATTTACTTCTATTATCAATTTTATTTTGTTTTATTGGCATCCATTGTTAAAAACTATGTAGAAAGGTGTAATTGTGTGTATGTGACTGGATCAATATATGGCAGCAGTTTTATAAATATGTTATCATTTGCAAGAGCAGTAGGTTTCAACAGTGTTTCCTGTCATGTACTCCTCCAGAAATATGCCTCTTCAACAAAGAATACTACAAGAGTAAAATAGATAGTAGGAGTAAATTGGAAAATAAATAAAATTGTGTGCTCTTTTAGAATCACAAACATTTGTGGTTTCATGTGTGCTTTATATGTCCTCCAATAAAAAGTCACCCCAACTAGGCAATTATCACACACTCAGGCAACTCTTTGGATGAGATCTGGCACACCATTCAATAGTATACTCTGTAACAATATGAGAAAAATACACAAGGGCACAGCATAGTGTAAAATCTTCTAAACAATGAGAAAAAAGAACATGTGTGAATCATCTCTACATGCTATTATCAGCATTCTGTGTTCTTGCAATCACCAAGCCAAGATGAACCCCCCTGTACAGCAGGTACCTCTCCAAGGCCTCCAGTGTTAATCACTTTCAGGTTTTATCAGCAGCTTCTTCTTAAAGGTCTCCTCCCATAGGGAGACTCAAATAACAGTAAAGTCCAAAGATACAGCAGCACTCAACAATTAACAAACTTCCATCTTTATTGGGACATCATGTTAAAAAATAGACAACGTTTAAGACGTCTAGTCCCAAGTAATGTCAGTACACATAATGCAAATATCACACCTTTATATAGGGGTAGTTATACTTAACCCCACCTCTAAATTGACCTCATTCTAGTCATAATCACAACTACATTCTGTGTGATAGAACAATATAATAAAAACTGAACCACCTAGTGGCTGAAAAATATAATATACATATATATTTACAAAAGTAACAATGTTTACAAAAGATTCAATTTATATTAATATAGATACAGAGTACAGTTCACAATATTTCATGATATATCAGAGCAAAAAGGCTAATCAACTAAAGAAAGACCAAAATATCATATTCTTTATTGATACCTAAGAGACTGCAGGTCTCTAACTTATTAATCCAGAATACCTCTTTTTTGCTTTAAATATAGTTCTCTATTACCTCGCCTTCTGGGAACCACTATTTGATCAATGATCTGAAATCTTAATTGGCAGATATTGTGACCTGCCTGAATAAAATGTATTAAGGAGAACTGTTTGTTGTTTCTCAAAGGCAGACATGCTTCTGCTAAGATTAGAGAATTATTTTTTACAATAGATTATTTTCTGTCAAAAGAAACAATACTTCTACATCATTCAAATTGACTGAGTATATAGCTGTTGTTTCATTGGATGCAGAGAAGGCGTAAGGCAAATTTATGCCCCAAAATTATGATCAGAGAATAGATATTTTTTCCAAACTGGTACTTGATGATATAAAATCTTTACAAAACAAGGTAGAGAAGAAAACTAATGTGGGTACTAATGTTAATGATGAGAGTCATTTAAATAATCAAACTAGGAAAACAATAAAATACTTGAAAGATAATAAAAATGTAGTTTTGAAATCTGCTGATAATGGTGGCGCCACTGTCCTTTTAGATAGGGATTATTATGTCAATGAAATTAAGTCTCAATTATCTGATAGGGAGGTATATTGTTGCCTAACCTATAACCCCATTTTTAAGATTCAAAAAGATATTAAATGTAAAGTCTTGTGTGCCTTTAAGAATGGAATTATTGGCAAAAATAGATTGCTTTTCTCACTTGCGAGTATGCAAGAACTCCAGTCTCATATACCTTGACAAAGGTTCACAAGAATTTACATGCACCTCCAGGGCATCCCATTGTATCCAGCATGGATTCAGTATGTTGTAATATCTCTATATACCTTGACCATATTCTAAGACCCTTTGTAGGATTATCTAGTTCCTACATCAAGGATACTAGTGATTTCCTAATCAAGTTAAGGAATTTGACCTTTGCCACTGTTAAAGCAATTTTATACATGTTAGATGCATCTAGCTTATATACCTCCATAACACACACATCTGGTAAGGGAGCTGTTAAAAAAAGTTTTTCAACAATTCAGTTCATTCAATACATGCCAGATTGAATTTGTTCTTGATCTCTTAGAGATTGTACTGAGATGTAATTATTTCTTGATTCAAAATTAATTTTACCTGCAGCTACAGGGCATGGCCATGGGTTCCAATGTCGCTCCAACCTACGCCAATATATTTATGAACATCTCCGAGGAGAGATTTGTCTTTGAGAATTCTCTCCTTGCTCTATGTGGCGCCACTTGGTGGTGCTAAATAGATGATATATTTGGCATATGGTTGGGCGACATTGGTTTCCTGTGGGACTTTGTAAATAAGTTGAACAGAGCTAATACACATATAAAATTTAGTCTGACACACAGTGAAGAGAGCATCACATTTCTGGATACCAAAATGTACAAATCTGGATATGGGTTTGAGACAGACTTATATGTGAAACCCACTGATAAGAACAATTTGTTACACTTTGAAAGTTTTCACCCTGAGTCCCTTAAAAAATCATTGCCTTGCAGTCAACTCTTGAGAGTCAGGAGAATTGTATCCAATTAAATATTCGCTAAACAAAGTCTCACCGAAATGGGTGATAAGTTTAAATCTAGGGGTTACCCTATTGAATTGGTAGACAAAGAAATTTTGAAGGTAGCATCCAGAAAACAAGATAATTTGTTGCAATCATCCAAACCTTATGTAAAGCTTAATAAAAATCAGGATCATTTGGTTTTTGTCACTCAAAATAACAATTTAATTCATAAGATTAATTACATATTAGTCTATCACACAGAATGTAAGTGTGATTATGACTAGAATGAATTAAATTTAGAGGCTGGGTTAAGTATATCTACTCCTATATAAAGGTGTGATATTTGTTTACTGACATGACTAAGGTCCAAAACGTTGTCTATTTTTTACCCAGATGTCTCAATAAAGATGCAAGTTTGTTAAATAGTGAGTGCTGTTGTATCTTTGGACTTTATTGGATTGTTTGAGGGAGTTGTGTGAAACCCTCTACAGATTGCACCACCACCATCAACTACCATTGTGCTGTACCTCTTTTAAGTAGACTCAAATAACAGCAAAGTCAGCAGTCAAAGTTCTTAAAATGTACTAAAGTAATCTGAAAAAAAAAATGCATTTCTCCAACATTTTAAAACAGAATTTCTGTGAGGGACTTTAAGAATGCCTGGGATAAACATCCTATCCTAGAAACTAATTAAGCTTAAACTTTATAGGGAATATAGGCAGACCTATGGTTCTTATCTAACGTCAAAATATATGTTTCTAGCTTTCTTTTCAACCCCTTTGGAAATTTCAGAGAATTTTTTGAATTTTTTTGATCACTCCATTTAAAAATTAAATATAGCCTTTGTTTTTTTATTACTTATATATGAAAAATATATAGATTTCTAAAGTAGACAAATGTATTGATCTAGGCCCATTTTGGTATAGTTCATGCCATTGTTTAAGTTTCTCACTGAAATTACTTACATAAATATTCTGCAGTCAAAATACACATGGTTGTAAAAGCTTCTCTGGGGTCCCATTTGTTTAGGAGCAGCCAATATGCATGTCTTTCCCATTGGTTCTTGGCAATTAGAATGCCTCTATTTGCAGCTGAGCAACCCACTTCTAAAATTCCCATCAGTGAAAGCATTAATCATTTACCTTATAAGGTTAAGATAAGCTGCCTGACACTTTCCACACCCTGATCCCTACCTGATGCCTCTCAAACAGCTATTTTACACCCCACTGGTCGCCACCATCTTAGGTACTGGCAGACATAGACTGTCATTATGCAGTTTACATTTTTTATTTTTTATTTGTTTTAAATATTTATATTTTAACATTTCTGTAGTGTAGGAATTCCTTCTAACCCTCCCACTTCCCTGATTCCCCCAAACAGCTCTTTAATCCTTCCTTCTCCCACTGCTACCTGCCATGTTTGTTACAGGCAGCTAGTCTGCCAGTAACAAATTATTATTATTATTTTTTAATTTTATATTTAAATAACATTTTTTTTCTGTATCATAGGGACCCCCTCCCCAAGATCACTTTTTTTCCATTCCTCCCTCTCCCTTCAAAATAATTTTCCATAATGTAGGGCCCCATCCCTCCCTCTCCCCTGACATTCTTTGTTTTTGTAGTGTAAGTAGCCACGTCTCTCTCTCCCCCCTCCACCACTGGGTTGCCCACCCTCCTTCCCTCCCACTGCTCCCACTTGGCACAAACAGAGGATCGCTACAGATAGTGACACAGAAAGTGTCACTCTCTGTAATTATCAGCAATCTTTCTAACCATATGAAGGCAGATGCCTTCTGCCCTCTGGTTGCAGATCCCACAACATGCAACCTCTATAATGAATGTAGATACTACATATACATAGTACGCTGGGCAAATAACTCTGTACCTACATCCATATGGTGCAAGGGGTTAAATATACACTGAAGTCAATATGTAACTTTAATGATTTAGACAGAGCAAGGAATTTGTAAGACACTTTCCAATTTACTTCCATTGTCAAATTGGGCACACTTTCTGGGGCACCAGTTCCTACTGAGCATGTGCACAATGTCACAATGTATGCATATATTAGTCTGTGATTGGCTAATGGTTGTCACATGATACAAGGGGCCAACAAATTAATAGATTTGTTAGAAAAAAATCTATTGCTCATTTAAAATTCAATGTAAGTGCTATTGCATTATCTTTTTTTTATTATATACTTGTTGATTATACTGTTCTAATGTATTTAATGGTCATTTAAGTTTTGAAAAAATACCCGCACTGTAGATCTATGCCTTGAGCATATTTTAGCTCGACAAACATGTAATTTTTAATGCAAATGCTTTAACATTTGCTCAGCTGTATATTTCATAAGTGGTATCACAAGTCAACAACATGGTCCAGGCAGGATATTGAGTTTTTTTTTATTTCATGTATGTAACATGGTTTAGTAAGTACATACACACTTCACAGTTCCTATTGTATTATATTTCATTGGAACAATAAATTATATCAAGGTTAACTTTAAAGACATGTTCAACCGAAAATATATGGCTATTAGTCTATAATACAAAGCAAAAATTAAATTAACAACTGCTTTTTCCCACTAATGCCAAGATGCCTTAATACAGCCCTCTAAATCGTTTAATGTAGGTCCTCTATTTAGCTTGTTTATATTCTGTATATGTCAAAACAAACAAAATACTTTGATTTTATAACAGCAATATTTTGAGATCTGGAAGGTGATGTAGAAAATATTTTGTTTAGAGCAAGGAGTGGAGGAGATTTTGTACTTGTTTCTGCCTATTTTTCTGGTTCTGTACAATAACAATAATACAGCCACATAGTTCTCACCATCAGATATTATCATACCAAGCACAATTGATTACAGATATCTAGCTAAAGATTTGCTAATCTGAAGTTTATTTTTTTATAAGTACAATATATATTTTTGTATCAATACACTAAAAGTTGCCAGCCACATACAATTTAAAACAACTTTCCAATTTACTTCCATTATCAAATTTGCTTCATTGTATTGCTATCCTTTGCTGAAGCAACAACATTGAACTACTGGCAGCTGTCAGGGTGCCAAGAATCAGACTGAGATGAGAAGTGCAAAAATAATCACACCTTTATTAATAGCAAAAAATAATAAAAAGTCCACAAGTCATAACAAGCCAGGAGTCAAAACCAGAGCAGATAGTCAGACGAGCCGAGTCAGGAGCCAAAGCGAATAGTCAGACGAGCCGGAATCAGCAACAAGGAAAACAGCAGAGTCAGGAACAAGCCAGGGATAAGGAACCAGGAAGGACGTCAGGCAGCCAGGTAATACACAGGAACTCTCACAAACAGGTCTGAGACAATGCAAAGGCAAAGCATACTGAACAGAGGCCCTTTAAATAGTAAGTGATGACATCACAATTCTGAGACTGCATCCTGTCTCACATGGATGATGCACACCAGTCTGGCCATAAAAGGAAGTGCAGGAAATGAACAGCATCCCCCACAATGCACCATAGGAAGAGAGGTGAGTAAAATGGCTGCCAGCAGCAAATGGCAAACAAAACAGGGAAAAAACATTGACAGTACCCTCCCCTCAACCAACCCTCCCCCGCAGGAGGACAAAATGCTTATTGGGGAAATGGCATGGAAGGCACGGAGGAGGGCGGGAGCATGAACATCAGAGGAGGGAACCCAAGAACGCTCCTCCGGACCGTAGCCCCTTCAGTGAACCAAATACTGTACACGGCCCCTGGAAATACGAGAGTCAATAATGCTGCTGACCTCATACTCCTCATGGTTGTCAACAAAGATATGACGGGGACGAGGCAACACAGTGGTAAACCGTTTACAAACCAATGGTTTCAAGAGGGAGACATGAAAAACATTGGAGATGCGAATAGCAGGAAGAAGGTCAAGAGCGTAGGCCACAGGATTAACCCGTCGGAGTATTCGAAAAGGACCAACATAACGGGGAGCCAATTTATGAAAAGACACACGAAGGTTCAAGTTGCGGGAGGACAACCAAACTCTCTCACCAACCTGATAGGAAGGTGCGGGCAGACGCCTATGATCAGCCTGGAACTTTTGGCTCTGCATAGATAGATGAAGGCAATCCTGAATCTGCACCCACGAGGAACGGAGTTGCCGGAGATGCTCCACCAAAGCCAGAATACCCTGAGACATGAATGAATCGGGTAACAAGGATGGTTGAAACCCATAATTCGCCATGAACGGGGGTAACTTGGAGGAAGCATTAATAGCACTATTATGAGCAAACTCTGCCCAAAGTAACAGTTCAGACCAATTATTGTGGTGATCTGAGACATAGCAACGGAGGAACTGTTCCAGAGCTTGATTAGACTGTTCCGCAGCCCCATTGGATTGAGGGTGATATGTCGAGGAGAAGGAAAGCTGGATCCCTATTTGAGCACAAAAGGAATGCCAAAATCTGGAGATAAACTGGCTACCCCAGTCCAACACTATCTTTTTGGGTAACCCATGTAAACAGAAGACCTCCCGGGCAAAAATTGAAGCAAGCTCCTAAACGGTAGGCAGCTTCATCAAGGGAGTGCAATGTGACATTTTAGAAAAACGGTCAACCACCATAAGGATAACAGTATTGCCATTGGAAACAGGGAGCTCGACAATGAAGTCCATGGAAAGATGTGTCCAAGGACACTCACCATTAGCAATAGGTTGAAGAAGACCCACAGGAAGACGTCAAGGAGTCTTATTCTGTGCACAAACTGAGCAGGAGGCAACATACGCAGCAACATCAGAACGAAGACCTGGCCACCAGAATTGTCGAGTGACAGACCAAAACATAATGCCTGGGTGACCTGCGGCTTTAGGATAGTGGTAAGTGTGCAAAAGTTTAGTTTGAAGATTCTCAGGAACATAACACTTACCACTAGGATTCTCAGGAGGTACATTGGTTTGTGCAGCCAGGATCTCCTCCCCCAAGGGAGAAGTCAAATTAGTATGTATGGTAGCCAAAATATGGTCAGGAGGTATAACAGGAGTACGTACAGACTCCTCCTAGGACAGAGGCAAAAATTGTCGAGAGAGGGCATCAGCCCTAACATTCTTACTATCAGGCAGGTAGGAGACCACATAATTAAACCGAGACAAAAATAGCGCCCATCTGGCCTGTCAGGGCGACAAACGTTTTGCTTCAGATAGATAACTTAAATTCTTGTGGTCAGTAAGAATGAGCACTGGCACGCTAGTACCCTCGAGAAGATGCCTTCATTACTTGAGTGCCAAAATGATGGCCAGTAATTCCCTGTCGCCAATTTCATAATTGCACTCTGCTGGAGACAATTTCTTAGAGAAGAAACCACACGGATGCAAGGAACCGTCAGGCATAGGACGTTGAGACAAGAGGGCACCTACTCCAGTCTCAGACGCATCGACCTCAAGAACGAAAAGCAGGACAGGGTTAGGATGAGCCAGAAATGGAGCGGCAGCAAAGGCAGTCTTAAGACTATCAAAGGCCTTAATGGCAGTAGGTGACCAATGGAGTGGATCATTCTCTTTACGGGTCATGTCTGTGATAGGTTTGACCAAGGAAGAAAAGTTTTTAATAAACCTTCTATAGTAATTGGCGAACCCCAAAAAAACATTGAATAGACTGAAGACCAACTGGGTGAGGCCACTGCAGAACTGCAGATAACTTGTCAGAATCCATGGAGAACCTTGCAATGGAGATAACATAACCTAGGAAGGTTACTTGAGTCTGATGGAACTCACATTTCTTGAGTTTACAAAACAGGCCATTCTCACATAGTCTCTGAAGAATCTGTGTAACATCAGAATGATGACCCTCAAGTGTGGGTGAGTGTATGAGGATGTCGTCTAAGTACACCACAACACACTGTTGCAACATATATCGTAGGACATCATTAATAAATTACTGAAAAACAGCAGGAGCATTACATAGGCCAAAGGGCATTACAAGATACTCATAATGCCCACTCCTGGTGTTAAATGCTGTTTTCCTTTCGTGGCCCTCCTTAATCCTAACGAGATTGTACGCTCCTCTCAAATCAAGTTTAGTAAAGACCGTAGCTCCCTTGAGGCGGTCAAAGAGTTCCATAATGAGCGGAATAGTGTAAGCATTCTTAATGGTAAGACGATTAAGACCCCTATAATCGATGCATGGTCTTAACTCGCCACCCTTTTTCTTCACAAAGAAGAAGCCAGCCCCTGCAGGAGAGCAGGATTTGCGGATGATCCCCCATGACAGAGCATTGGCAACATACTCCTCCATAGCACAATTATCTGCAACAGACAGAGGGTACACCCGGCCACGAAGAGGAATGGCTCCGGATTGCAGGTCTATTGCACAATTGTAAGACCGGTGAGGAGGCAACGTACCGGCACGCACCTTGTCAAAAATGTCTAGGAACTCTTGGTACTCCTCTGGCAATTGAGATACCGAAGAAGTGCACAAGACTTTAACTGGTTTCCAGAGACAAGTGGAAATACATTGCGGGGACCACGACAAAATTTCCGACCTGCGCCAGTCGAGACTGGGATTGTGCTTTTGGAGCCAGGGATAACCCAGAACAACCGGAAAGAGAGAGTTTATCACCTGGAACTGGAGGGTTTCAAAATGGAAAGCCCCAACAGCCATGGACAACGGAGCAATTTCATGAGTAACGAGTGCGGGCTGAAGGGGCCTGCCATCAATGGCCTCAATAACAAGCGGAATGGACCGAGGCAAAACAGGAATGGAGTGCTTTGATACAAAAGCACTGTCAATGAAATAGCCCGCAGCACCGGAATCAACAAGAGCCTGAGTGACTATGGAGGAGTCCAGCCAGGAACGCACAACCGTGACCAAAGGTTTCTCCTTAAGCGGTTCCGGGGACGAGGATAAACCAAACAAGGTCTTCCCCCGATAGGACCTTAAGTGTGAGAGTTTCCCGGCTGTGTAGGACAAGACTTCAAAAGGTGGTCCTGTAACCCACAATAGAGGCAGAGCCCCTCCCTCCTCCTAAAGGCCTTCTCTGCCACGGAGAGACGTGTGAATCCCAACTGCATCGGCTCAGCAGTACCTGGTGACTTGGGACCAGAAGGCATGGGAAGAGAGGGAGGCATGGGTGGGAATGAACACATAGGAGACAACGGAACAGGAGGCTTCCGCAAGCGCTCCTTGAAAGAGGGCCTCTCTCTGAGTCTGATGTCAATTCGGATCAAAAAAGACACCCATGCCTCGAGATCCTCTGGTAAATCTCTGGCAGCAACTTCATCATTAATTGCATCAGAGAGCCCATGAAAGAAGGCAGCAACAAGGGCTTCATTGTTCCAACCTACCTCTGCGGCAAGCGTACGGAACTCAATAGGATACTGAGCAACAGATCTTGTACATTGCTGAATGGACATGAGTCATTTAGCAGCAGAGGAGGAGCGAGCCGGAACATAAAATACCCTTCGAAAGGAGGCCACAAATTCAGGGTAATTTGAAATCACAGGTTTATTTGTCTCCCACAAGGGATTAGCCCAAGCAAGAGCTGTGTCAGAGAGTAACGAGATGAGAAATCCCACCTTAGCTCTGTCAGAGGTAAATGCCTGAGGTAACATCTCAAAGTAAATGCCCACCTGGTTCAAAAACCCTCTACACTGAATAGGATCGCCTCCATATTGCTGAGGTAGAGGTGCAGAACCGGACATGCTCCTGGAAGGCATAGGTGCAGCAGCGGAAACAGGAGCAGCCATAGCTTGCGGGACACTTTGGTCCAATGTGCAGTGTGAGTCAGCATGGTTTGCAAGGCTAGTGCAAATTAATCCAAGCTGTGATCCTGTACATCCATCCTGGAAATGATGGCAGGTAAAGGTGGATTATTAGCACCATCACGATTCATGACCTTTGCGTAATGTCAGGGTGTCAGGAATCAGACTGAGATGAGAAGTGCAAAAATAATCACACCTTTATTAATAGCAAAAAATAATAAAAAGTCCACAAGTCAAATAACAAGCCAGGAGTCAAAACCAGAGCAGGTAATCAGACCAGCTGAGTCAGGAGCCAAAGCGAATAGTCAGACGAGCCGGAATCAGCAACAAGGAAAACAGCAGAGTCAGGAACAAGCCAGGGATAAGGAACCAGGAAGGACGTCAGGCAGCCAGGTAATACACAGGAACTCTCACAAGCAGGTCTGAGACAATGCAAAGGCAAAGCATACTGAACAGCGGCCCTTTAAATAATAAGTGATGACATCACAATTCTGAGCCTGCATCCTGTCTCACATGGATGATGCACACCAGTCTGGTCTTCTAATTACCAAAAATCAACGCCAAAGCCATATATGTCTGCTATTTCTGAACAAAGAGGATCCCAGAGAAGCATTTACAACCATTTGTGCCATAATTACACAAGCTGTTTGTAAATAATTTCAGTAAGAACCCTAAAATTGTGAAAAATGTAACGTTTTTTTTTTTATTTGATTGCATTTGGCGGTAAAATGGTGGCATGAAATATACCAAGATGGGCCTAGATCAATACTTGGGTTTGTCTACTACACTACACTAAAGCTAAAATTAACCCTAGAAGCTCCCTACATGCTCCCTAATTAACCCCTTCACTGCTGGGCATAATACACGTATGGTGTGCAGTGGCATTTAGTGGCCTTTTAATTACCAAACAGCAATGCCAATGCCATATGAGTCTGCTATTTCTGAACAAAGGGGATCCCAGAGAAGCATTTACAACCATTTATGCCATAATTGCACAAGTTGTTTGTAAATAATTTCAGTGAGAAACCTAAAGTTTGGGAAAAAAATTGTGAAAAAGTGAATGATTTTTTAGATTTGATCGCATTTGGCAGTGAAATGGTGGCATGAATTATATCAAAATGGGCCTAGATTCATACTTTGGGATGTCTTCTAAAAAAATATATACAGGGAGTGCAGAATTATTAGGCAAGTTGTATTTTTGAGGATTCATTTTATTATTGAACAACAACCATGTTCTCAATGAACCCAAAAAACTCATTAATATTAAAGCTGAATAGTTTTGGAAGTAGTTTTTAGTTTGTTTTTAGTTATAGCTATTTTAGGGGGATATCTGTGTGTGCAGGTGACTATTACTGTGCATAATTATTAGGCAACTTAACAAAAACAAATATATACCCATTTCAATTATTTATTTTTACCAGTGAAACCAATATATCATCTCAACATTCACAAATATACATTTCTGACATTCAAAAACAAAACAAAAACAAATCAGTGACCAATATAGCCACCTTTCTTTGCAAGGACACTCAAAAGCCTGCCATCCATGGATTCTGTCAGTGTTTTGATCTGTTCACCATCAACATTGCGTGCAGCAGCATCCACAGCCTCCCAGACACTGTTCAGAGAGGTGTACTGTTTTCCCTCCTTGTAAATCTCACATTTGATGATGGACCACAGGTTCTCAATGGGGTTCAGATCAGGTGAACAAGGAGGCCATGTCATTAGATTTTCTTCTTTTATACCCTTTCTTGTCAGGAACGCTGTGGAGTACTTGGACGCGTGTGATGGAGCATTGTCCTGCATGAAAATCATGTTTTTCTTGAAGGATGCAGACTTCTTCCTGTACCACTGCTTGAAGAAGGTGTCTTCCAGAAACTGGCAGTAGGACTGGGAGTTGAGCTTGACTCCATCCTCAACCCGAAAAGGCCCCACAAGCTCATCTTTGATGATACCAGCCCAAACCAGTACTCCACCTTGCTGGCGTCTGAGTCGGACTGGAGCTCTCTGCCCTTTACCAATCCAGCCACGGGCCAATCCATCTGGCCCATCAAGACTCACTCTCATTTCATCAGTCCATAAAACCTTAGAAAAATCAGTCTTGAGATATTTCTTGGCCCAGTCTTGACGTTTCAGCTTGTGTGTCTTGTTCAGTGGTGGTCGTCTTTCAGCCTTTCTTACCTTGGCCATGTCTCTGAGTTTTGCACACCTTGTGCTTTTGGGCACTCCAGTGATGTTGCAGCTCTGAAATATGGCCAAACTGGTGGCAAGTGGCATCTTGGCAGCTGCACGCTTGACTTTTCTCAGTTCATGGGCAGTTATTTTGCGCCTTGGTTTTTCCACACGCTTCTTGCAACCCTGTTGACTATTTTGAATGAAACACTTGATTGTTCGATGATCACGCTTCAGAAGCTTTGCAATTTTAAGAGTGCTGCATCCCTCTGCAAGATATCTCACTATTTTTGACTTTTCTGAGCCTGTCAAGTCCTTCTTTTGACCCATTTTGCCAAAGGAAAGAAAGTTGCCTAATAATTATGCACACTTGATATAGGGTGTTGATGTCATTAGACCACACCCCTTCTCATTACAGAGATGCACATCACCTAATATGCTTAATTGGTAGTAGGCTTTCGAGCCTATACATCTTGGAGTAAGACAACATGCATAAAGAGGATGATGTGGTCAAAATACTCATTTGCCTAATAATTCTGCACTCCCTGTACATGTCAAGGGATATTCAGGGATTCCTGACAGATATCAGTGTTCCAATGTAACTAGCTCTAATTTTGAAAAAAAGTGGTTTGGAAATAGCAAAGTGCTACTTGTTTATTTATAAACTATTTAGAATGGGTGTTTTTTGGTGGTTGTAGATCTGTAAAAGATTTTGGGGGTCAAAGTTAGAAAAAGTGTGTTTTTTTCCATTTTTTCCTCATATTTTATAATGTTTTTTTATAGTAAATTATAAGATATTATGAAAATAATGGTATCTTTAGAAAGTGTTGTGAACGTATGCACCTGGGCATACAATAGGGTGCGCTATAAGGAGGAGTAATGAGTGTAAGAACGATGTGTAAGTGTGCACAAAAGTGCCAAAAATATGGAATAGGCTAACAAACGTTATCTGATATGACTGGGCTTAAATACTCCAACAATAGTTATGAAAAAACTTGATATAGTATTCCCAGGTTAGTATGACGATAGAGTGGATGTGATCGTATGTAATTAAAAATAAAAGTAAAAATATATGTGCAATGTGAGCTAAAAATCGTGTGGTTTCCCTAAAGGTGTAATTGGTTTAGAAGTTCAAATTAGTACTTATACAGATATGTAGTCTCCCTAGCGGTGTACCAAGTATAGGAAATTAGTTGGAAATATTAAAACGAGTGTGAAAAACCAATGTGATAATCTGATAAACAATGCATATAATAAAATACATATGAGTAATCAAAAAATTGCAAAAAAAGTACAATAAGAAATATAAATGAAAAAAATAGGTGTATGGAGATAAAAAAAGTGCAAAAAAACATAAAGTCCTGGAAAAATAAATATATGATAAAAAAAATAAAGTCTTTAAAATGGAGCAACCGGATGAATGTAAAGTTTAAAAAGTTTCATACGAAATGTTCAGAAAGTATTCAAAAAACAAGGGGGGGGGGTATGTAGGCAGCTCCTCTTCGGCACCGATGGTCAGTCAGGTAATCTAGAAGTGAAGACAAAAAGAAAGGGAGCGCCTCATGGTGTGATATTGCAAATACAAGATAAAAACCCCAATGGGACAAGGACCATTGAAATGTTACTCACAAACAAGATGGCACTACAGACTAGTGCATGCAAGCCGGCTGGCCTTTATACAGCAGCCAGTACGCTGATAAGAGTCCGCGGAGAAGCAGGGAAGGGCTATACCAGGTAGCCGTGCAATGAAGGATGTCTCGGTGTAAAGCGTCTTCTGATTCGATCTGCGCGTGGAGGTTTGATAGTATACCTAGCAGGTAACAGCCACCGTCAGCTGTTTAAAGGTATTAGAGCAAACTCTGCATATAAGGAAACTTGGTATTGAGTCCAGTTAAAAGTGCCAGAGTTGTATAATCTGATAACACAGACAGGGTCAGATGTGTTGTGTTAAAAAAGGATTTCTTTGAACACTACAACGCGTTTCTCAGCCTTAAAGATATTGGCTGTTTCATCAGGTAATGTATACGGTTAAAACTGCGTAAGAGCTTTTTAAAACCACAAGTAAAACAGGATTGGTCGGAAATTTCTGCCACAAAACTAACAACACATCTGCTTGCATAATAAAAATCACAGGTAACGGCATAGTAATTACAATTCAAAACAAGTCATTTTAGAACATAATCTGAAACATATAATGATTTAAAATTAGGAGAACTAAATACATACACCGTAAAAGAAATAAGAAAAAAGGGGAGAAAAAAACTCCTATGTACAGAGAAAAGCCTGTCAGATCGTCTGAAGACATAAAAAAATGAAACTACGTGCAAAATTAACAAAGTCTGCCTAAAATAAGAGTTACAAAAAAACTGAAGGAACGTCTGCAGACATTTAAAATATTCAATACATATATATAATAATAAAATGATCTACCCAAGATGTAAAATTAAAATGAACGAAAACTCAATACATATTTATAAAGAAAAATATTAGGGTGTCTGAGACCTTGATATATGCAAATAAAAACTATATATACGGTGTGTCTGAAACATTAGTATAAATGAATGAAACATATTATACACTGGTTTGAAAATCAAATAGACAAATGGACCACTGGTAAATCTATCGTGAAAAAAAGAGAAAAAATATGGAATATAAAGTTATATGAAAATGTATAAAAATATCGTATCATAAGGATACATAGAGCTTGTGTGTCAAAATAAAAAATGAAAGTATGTTTCCAAAAAAGGAGTGTTGGAATAGGAATGCTACATAATTTGGGCATAAAAATACATAAAAACATGTGATAATGTTGAGTTAAGAAATATATATAATTGTAGTAGGGGAGGATAAACAGGGTTCCTTTTGCATATTTTTGAGTTGATTTTTTTCTAGGTCTGCTATTACTAGATTTTGATAAATCTCAACATATTGGCCAGATGGGGGGGAAAAGGACGACTTTATTTTAACGTTTGCTTCTTTCTCCCCCATTCTGGTCCCCTTTCGTCTTCTTTGTATATTTATTTGCTTGTACGCTCTTTTCTCTGATATATATTTGGTGCAATCTTAGGCGATAGTTCAGTATTTTGGGTAATACTATCCAGTCATATATACATCACTCAACACTAATTAGAACCACATCATGTACATTCCACCTACACACTTTCTAACATTATTGACACATTCTTTCATTTCACTTTCAAAAGTTTGCCTTTTTGTTTCACATACAAATGCCAAATACCCAAATACATGCTTTTCACTCTACAAATTCCAAGACACCATATATATTTTTTTACACAATCACTATTACCCTGTTTATCCTCCCCTACTACAATTATATATATTTCTTAACTCAACATTATCACATTTTATCACCCATCAGGGTTATTAGCTGCAGCAAACATTTCTGTTTTTATGTATTTTTATGCCCAAATTATGTAGCATTCCTATTCCAACACTCCTTTTTTGGAAACATACTTTCATTTTTTATTTTGACACACAAGCTCTATGTATCCTTATGATACAATATTTTTATACATTTTCATATAACTTTATATTCCATATTTTTTCTCTTTTTTTCACGATAGATTTACCAGTGGTCCATTTGTCTATTTGATTTTCAAACCAGTGTATAATATGTTTCATTCATTTATACTAATGTTTCAGACACACCGTATATATAGTTTTTATTTGCATATATCAAGGTCTCAGACACCCTAATATTTTTCTTTATAAATATGTATTGAGTTTTCGTTCATTTTAATTTTACATCTTGGGTAGATCATTTTATTATTATATATATGTATTGAATATTTTAAATGTCTGCAGACGTTCCTTCAGTTTTTTTGTAACTCTTATTTTAGGCAGACTTTGTTAATTTTGCACGTAGTTTCATTTTTTTATGTCTACAAACGATCTGACAGGTCTTTTTTCTGTACATAGGAGTTTTTTTCTCCCCTTTTTTTCTTTTACGGTGTATGTATTTAGTTCTCCTAATTTTAAATCATTATATGTTTCAGATTATGTTCTAAAATGACTTGTTTTGAATCGTAATTACTATGCCGTTACCTGTGATTTTTATTATGCAAGCAGATGTGTTGTTAGTTTTGTGGCGGAATTTCCGACCAATCCTGTTTTACTTGTGGTTTTAAAAAGCTCTTACGCAGTTTTAACCGTATACATTACCTGATGAAACAGACAAGAGCTTTAAGGCTGAAAAACGCGTTGTAGTGCTGAAATAAATCCTTTTTTAACACAACACATCTGACCCTGTCTGTGTTATCAGATTATACAACTCTGGCGCTTTTAACTGGACTCAATACCAACTTTCCTTATATGCCGAGTTTGCTCTAATACCTTTAAACAGCTGACGGCGGATGTTACCTGCTAGGTATGCTATCAGACCTCCACACGCAGATCGAATCAGAAGACGCTTTACACCGAGACATCCTTCATTGCACGGCTACCTGGTATAGCCCTTCCTGGCTTCTCCGCGGACTCTCATCAGCGTACTAGCTGCTGTATAAAGGCCAGCCGGCTTGCATGCACTAGTCTGTAGTGCCATCTTGTTTGTGAGTAACATTTCAATGCTCCTTGTCCCATTGGGGTTTTTATCTTGTATTTGCGAAATCACACCATGAGGCGCTCCCTTTCTTTTTGTCTCCATCTTTAGAAATTCCATTTAATGGCGAGAAAAATAGTATATAATATGTGTGGGTACAGTAAATGAGTAAGAGGAAAACTACAGCTAAACACAAACACAACAAAAATGTAAAAATATCTTTGCTCCCAAATGGACAGAAAATGGAAAAGTGCTGTGGTCACTAAGGGGTTAAAAGACAAGCTTTAAATAAATACCTCTCCTCCTTAGATCTAAAGCAATACATATTCCACAAATATGGCACTAAGGGTAAGATATGAAAAGTTAATACACGTTTCTAAGCTATTTCTATCTTTTTTAGTTTTATTTATTTATTTATTTATTTATTTTGTGCAAAATCAGGTACATCCTTTGAAAATGTATATAATATAATGTTATAAATATATTTCCTACAATTAAAACTTTTTTTTAGCACACACTCCACTTAATAACTTAAAGGGACATTAAACATTTTGAGGTGGTTATATAAATTGCTAAATCATATAATTTAATTATTTATCTTGTCCCCTTTCCAATTCTGAAATTTCCAATTTCAGTTCCTGTTAGAAATAGAAGTGCAGAACACTGTTATATTGGCTGCACACTCTAGTGACCTATTTATAACTGTCCCTAACGGGCCACAGCAAAGAAGGTAACCTAAGTTACAACATGGCAGCTCATTTTATTTTATAGACACTAAAATGTTACACATTTTGTCAATATTTAAACAGCTAATGAAACTTTAAAAACAGACATCTACACGTTATTCTCAGACTAATCTTTTCTTTGAATGCATCATTCTATCTAGCATTTATTTTAGGGCCAGAAATATTGTGAAAGTGATATTTGCGCTTAACTTAGTAATACCAGCGCATGCATATGTGCACTGGTATTACAAGTGAGGTGCAATGCAAACACAAGCTCACATTTGCATTGTACGTAAGCATTGCGCTCACGAGAGTATGTTTCCATGGGCAGCAGATTGTAAATATATATGTATATGAATATATACATACATATATATACACTCTACATATCCGCATCTCTGGACCAAGGAAAAGAGAAAAAAAGAGTTTAAAAAATTATTACAACTTTCTTATGAAAAAATGTTAAAAATCTTTTGCATGTAAAAACATGAAAATTCGGTTACAATCCTCTAACCAAGTACAAACAGCAACAGCCAAACATGATTTGGGCCTAATGTCTGCCCTTGTTCACTGGCATATATATTTATGTGTTTATATTTGTATATACACATATTAACACACATATATATATATATATATATATATATATATATATATATATATATATATATATATATATATATATATATATGTATATAAGCATATACATATATATTTACTGGGAGCACACAGTCACGATAGATCGCAATGTAAAGGCACTTTTCAGTGCTGTTTTTTTTCAAACACTCCTCAGCCGCCAACTTTAGCCCCCAAAAACTGCCTAGTGCCAATTTTTTTTTTTTTAAATATGCTACATTCCCCCCCCCCCAAAGGCACTACATTTTTTTGGGGGTGGGGGGCAGTTGGGACACATTTTAAAAAAAAATATTTGAGCACTAATTGTAATTTATTCCACACTCACAAAAAAGTCTATTCAATACTAGTGCTCTAGAATAAATGGGTTAATTTGCAAAGTCTATATATTTGAGCTGCATTAAAGTGATTCTGGTACGAGCTATAGCATCAGCTGTAACATTTAATAAGGCCGTCTTATACTGGCTGTCCTCCCACACACATCGCTGGCTAGATAAATAGTTAGATGCTGTGTTAAGAGTTTGGTGATGTGAATCATAAAACCATTTATATGTGTCTCCCTCTGGGATATAACTGGTGTGTGCTGTACTGTGATGGGTATTTTTATAAAGAAAAGCAAGTATCAGTACCTTTAGCGCAGGGGTGTCAAACTTGCGGCCCGCGGGCCTCATGCGGCCCTCAACCTAATTTTGTGCGGCCCACGCCACCTCCATGAAAAATATTAATTATAATATGCTTGTTACTTAAAGAGCGAGTGCGCTTACTGTTAGGGATGCACATACATTAAAATATACGTTATTAAAAAGAAAAAGACAGATAAGTGAATAATGATTTCTTCAACACATGCAGTTCATTACTATGGTAGCACTGATTTCCCACATCATTTCTGTCCATTCCTTTCCATCATTTTCTCTTTAACTAAAATCACATACTTTATATATATTTCTATGTATTTATTTTATATTATGTACAACAGGTATGTCTATCACTATTATAAACAGTGGGTCGCACATGGAGCATGTGTCTCACCTTCTTAAAAGCATTAGAGCACATTTCCTCAAGCCAGAGTAGGTTAATTAGGAGTTACAGAACACAATCTTTTGAAATGTATACAGTTATAGCAAATGCCACTGCACTGTTTAGCAATGACAAGATATGTAGGTAGTGTGCGGCCCACGTGAGTTGTACTTGTATGGAAAATGGCCCGCGACTAAAATGAGTTTGACACCCCTGCTTTAGCGGATATCGAGCTCCCAATCTCACCTTTCCATCTCGCTCTTCGAGGAATGTGTCCGGTGACTCTGCCCGTCCTGTCGACTTCAACTTCGGCTTGCGGCTTGCTTAATCTTCTTACCAGCCATAGAACATGCTGATTGTAATGGCTCCGCCCATCTCTCTCTGACGTACACTACTTCGACTAAGCACAGCTGTGTGTGGAGCCTATTGTGATTTAGATACAAGGAGCGCCTATCTTAAAGGCAAAGACAGGAAATAATATTAGATGTGTGTATTTGTTAGATGTATGTATTTATTTAAAACATAGTTTAAAATCAAATATAGATTACAAATAGATTACTTAAACCTATTCCATATATACAATGTTATTAAACCCACTGCAAGGACATGCGCAGGGGTGATATTCTCCTTTAAACAATATGCTGAAATGATAAGTCTATTGGTAGTCCAGTACTGATAGGTAATCTTAATCCAAAAATGGGAGCTGAAAAATTTCCCTTGAAAAATAGTGAGTGCCTCACCAAAGAAAAAATGCAGTGGGTGTGTGAAAAAATATATATATACAAAATTCAAAGATAAAATAAAAAAGTGACAAAAACATATTACGAATTAAAGGTTTTTAAACAGTATCCACTAATTGTAATGACTGTTTATTTATTGTGCGCTCTATTTCTAATGTAGCCCTTAGTGTTTACCATCCCTTTAATATTTTAAAACATTATTATTCATAATCTATTAGGGCAATTCAATACGTCAGTACATTTAATAATTATTTTTGTCCCTATATAATTTTAGTATGTAATTATATTGTGTCCGTCAACTGAAAACTTTGAAAGCTTTAAATGGACAGTAAAATCAAAACTGAAAGTTATATGAACCCCCCAAAAAATATTTTGTGATTCAGACAAAGCATACAATTTTTAAAAAGTTTCCAATTTACTTCTGTTGTAAAAAAAAGACAATATCTGTCCCTTTTCTTTTTTGCAGGGTCTAGTCAGGTCTGAATGGGTTCATAAGTAGGCATCTAGTCAGGTGTGAATGGGTTCTTAGGCAGGCATCTTGTCAGGTCTGAATGGGTTCTTAGGCAGGCATCTAGTCAGGTGTGAATGGGTCCTTAGGCAGGCATCTAGTCAGGTGTGAATGGGTTCTTAGGTAGGCATCTTGCCAGGTCTGAATGGGTTCTTAGGCAGGCATCTAGTCAGGTGTGAATGGGTTCTTAGGCAGGCATCTTGTCAGGTCTGAATGGGTTCTTAGGCAGGCATCTAGTCAGGTGTGAATGGGTCCTTAGGCAGGCATCTAGTCAGGTGTGAATGGGTTCTTAGGCAGGCATCTTGCCAGGTGTGAATGGGTTCTTAGGCAGGCATCTTGTCAGGTCTGAATGGGTTCTTAGGCAGGCATCTAGTCAGGTGTGAATGGGTCCTTAGGCAGGCATCTAGTCAGGTCTGAATGGGTTCTTAAGTAGACATCTAGTCAGGTGTGAATGGGTTCTTAGGCAGGCATCTTGTCAGGTCTGAATGGGTTCTTAGGCAGGTATCTAGTCAGGTGTGAATGGGTTCTTATGCAGGCATCTTGTCAGGTCTGAATGGGTTCTTAGGCAGGCATCTAGTCAGGTGTGAATGGGTTCTTAGGCAGGCATCTTGTCAGGTCTGAATGGGTTCTTAGGCAGGCATCTTGTCAGGTCTGAATGGGTTCTTAGGCAGGCATCTAGTCAGGTGTGAATGGGTTCTTAGGCAGGCATCTAGTCAGTTTTGAATGGGTTCTTAGGCAGGCATCTAGTCAGGGTGGCCAGTTTGTCTGAAAAGAGTATAAGCTAAAAGTTAAAATTGTATAAGTCTGTTTTTCTTTTCTTTTCAAATCTAATATTCTTCCTCTATCATTGTCCAAACTTGTGCATTTCAGCCTGCATCTGTAAAAACCTAAGTCACTTAATAGAACCCTGATACGCCAAATATTTCTGTTGGAGTATATAAACATATCTGTATATATGTGTGCTGGTATACATGCACAAATTAATGTATGTATGCATGAAATGACTGAACTAATAGGAATGTCTCCGAAAAGCATACATAAGTTAATCCTTTGTCTCTAGTGCTGACCTTGCCCTTTTGATTTATGGTCAGACATAGTAACACCTACTGGATAGAATTTGCTGACTTAAACTTTGTAAACAGATATAAACTTATGTTGTAACTATATTTGAAAAACCCTTCTTTTTGTTAGCCCAGTCAATCATGAAATGTAAAAGCCTAGCTATGGAGATCAGGAATGCCCTGTCTCTTGTGTATAAATATCTGTGTGGGGACTAACCCCGTCAGAGAAAACCTTGTATTGTTTCTCTGCATACTGCAGTGAGACTGTGCTATTAGTAATGCAAACCCCATAGAAAGACCAGCGACATACATGGTACGTCACTGATCCTTAAGGGGTTAAATAACTTTCCAAATTACTTTTATTATCTAATTCCTAATTATCTAATCTCATTCCTCTTGCTTCTAAAACCACCACCCCCTTCACTTGTGCACTCTGGAACAAGAGCAACAAGCTCACTTCTATCCATGATCTTTTTACCTCCCACTCTCTTAACCTTCTGGCTCTTACAGAAACCTGGCTCTCTGCTTCAGACTCAGCATCCACTGTTGCACTGTCACATGAGGGTCTCCATTTTAGCCACACTGCTAGGTCTGGCAATAGACAAGGAGGTGGTGTTGGTATTTTACTTTCCTCTCATTGCACCTTTCAACAAATACAGCCCTTCTCTTCCCTCATATTTTCTTCATTTGAAGCACACATGATTCGCTTATTTTCTCCCCTCTCTATACGTGTTGCAGTCATATAACGCCCCTCTGGCTCCCCAACTCAATTTTTAGATCACTTTGCTGCCTGGCTTCTTTATTTCCTTTCCTAAGACACCCCTGCCCTCATTCCTGGTGACTTCAACATCCCTCTTGACAATCCTACGGCCTCCTCTGCAAAACAACTTCTGCAACTCACTTCCTCTTTCGGCCTGTCACAATGGACTGACTCTCCCACTCACAAAGATCGTTAGTCCCTTGATCTGATTTTCAGCTATCAATGCACTATCTCAAATATCACAAACTGCCCTTCTCCTCTTTCTGACCATCATCTCCTAATTTGCAACATCACTTCCCTCCCTACAACCCCCCCTTCCTCTACCCCTCATACCAAACTTCACAGAAGCACTAAATCATTAGATCAGCAACAGCTCGCTAGCTCTCTCGGACCTCTCCTCTCTCCCATCACCTCCTTTTCCTGCCCTGACCAATCTATCTACCACTATAACTCCACCCTTACATACGTCATTGACACTCTGGCTCCTCCTACCATAGCTCAGAAACCACGCTCTCATTCTCAGCTCTGGCAAACTCCTCTGACACGGTAACTACGCAGATGTTCCTGTACTGCTGAGTGACACTGGAGGAAATCTCAGAGTTCAGCTGACTTTCTTCACTACAAGTTCATCTTGAACTCATTCTATTCTGCCCTTAATCTTTATAAGCAACAAAACTTCTCTAATCTCATCTCTACTCTTTCCTCTAACCCAAAACATCAGTTTCCAATGTTCAATACTCTTCTCTGCCTATCCCCACCTCCTAATACAACTTCTCTCTAAGCTCAAGATTTTGCCAGCCACTTCAATAACAAAATTGACTCCATCAGAAATGAAATCAGCTCTCAGCATATTACCAATCTCCCACCCCCTCAAAAGCTCACAATCATCCAAAACCCAAATACCCATAAGTTTAGCTCTTTTGCCCCTGTTACAGAGGAAGAAGTTTCTGCCCTTATACTGTCCTCCCACATCACTACCTGTCCCCATGACTTCATCCCCTTACAGCTACTCTCCTCCCTCTCTTCTACCCTCACCCCCATACTCACACACATTTTCAACCTCTCCCTCAGCACTGGTATATTTCCCTCATCTCTAAAACATGCACTGGTCACACCTATCATCAAAAAACCTTCCCTCAATCCAACCTCCCCATCCAACTATCCTATTTCCCTACTCCCTCTTGCCTCAAAGCGCCTCGAAAAGCTAGTGTATGCACGTCTATCCCATTTCCTTACACTAAACTCTCTTCTTGACCCACTGCAATCTGGATTTTGTCCCCATTACTCCACAGAGACAGCAATTGTCAGGTTACCAACAACCTACTTACAGCAAAATCCAAAGGCCACTTCTCTCTGCTTATCCTCCTTGATCTGTCTGCAGCCTTTGACACTGTTGACCACCCTCTTTTGCTCCAAACCCACCAATCCTTCAGCATCTGTGACACAGTTTTCTCATGGTTATCTTTCTATCTATCTAACCGTACCTTTAGTGTAGCCTTCTCCTGGGCAACCTCTGCCCTTTTACCACTTTCTGTTGGGGTACCTCAAGGCTTTTTCCTCGGTCCCCATCTCTTTTCAATCTATATGTCATCATTAGGTTCCTTAATAAAGTCCCACAGGTTTCAATATCATTTGTATACCGATGACACCCAAACCTACCTCTCTGCACAAGACCTACCTCCTTCCTTACTAACCTGTGTCACTAACTTTCTTTCTCATATCTCAACTTAGATGTCCTCTCACTACCTTAAGCTAAATCACTCCAAAACTGAACTCCTTATTTTTCCCCTTCTTCCAAATCCCCCCCCCCTCTAATTTTCATTACCCCTACCCCGCATGCCCGATATCTTGGGGTCACACTTGACTCTGACCTTTTCTTCACTCCTCACATTCAGTTCTTGGCTTAAGCCTGCCGCTTCCACCTTAAAAACATCTCTGAAATTAGACATTTCTTTACACAAGACACAACTAAGATTTTAATCCACTCCCTCATTCATTCCCATCTAGACTACTGCAACTCCATCCTCTCTGGTCTACCTAGCTGCCACCTAACTCATTTACAATCCATAATGAATGCCTCTGCCAGGCTCATATTCCTTACACGTCACTCTTCATCTGCTACACCTCTCTGCCAATCCCTTCACTGGATTCCTCTTGCCTCCAGGATAAAACACAAAATCCTCAATCTGACATAAAAAGCCCTCAACTGCACTGCTCCCCCTACATTTCAGACCTTGTCTCCAGATACTCTTCCTCCCATCCCCTTCGCTGTGCTCATGATCTTCTACTCTCCTCTCTTGTTACTCCCTCAAATTTCAGTTTACAGGACTTCTCAAGACTGGCCCCCATCTTGTGGAACTCCCTGCCTCGCTTCACAAGACTCTCCCCTAGTTTTAACAGCTTCAAGCGCTCCCTAAATACTCTACTATTCAGGGATGCATACAACCAACACTAACCTTTCCTAACTCTATTGCTTTCCCCTTGAACCCCTTAGAATGTAAGCCTATGAGCACAGCTGTATGCAGATCACCTTCATAAGAGCCGACTACAAAAGTGCAACTCTCAGCAGGGCCCTTACCCACTTGATCCCTATAAATGTTATCCTGTATACCAACTATGTTTATAGTGCTGCGGAATCTGTTGGCACTCTACAAATACCTGATAATAATAATATTTTTTTTTTCTCTTGGTATCCAATGTCAAAAAGCATACCTCTAGGGGTCAATTTTTCAAGCTCCATGAAGACCGCTGCTCCATAACCTGTCCGCCTGCTCTGAGGCGGCGGACAGAAATCAACCTAATCAAATACGATCGGGTTGATTGACACCCCCTGCTAGCGGCCAATTGGCCGCGAATCTGCAGGGGGTGGTATTGCACCAGCAGTGCACAAGAACTGCTGGTGCAATGATAAATGCGGACAGCATATGGTGTTGGTATTTATCGATGTGCAGCGGACATGATACGCTACATTGTATCATGTCCACTCACACTTTAGTAAATTGACCCCCTAGGCTCAGGAACAACAATGCATTACTGGGAGCTAGTTGCTTATTGGTGGCTGCATATATATATGCCTCTTTTCATTGGCTTATCCTATGTGCTTAACTATCTTCTAGTAGTACATTGGTGCTCCTTCAACAAAGTATACAAAGAGAATGAAGCAGTTATAATATAATTAAAATGTAACATTATTTAAAATGTAATGCTTTTTCTGAATCATGAGTTTTCTGTCCCTTTAAGTGTAATGCTTTTCAGCTCTTTGCTGGTTTGCTCTATTGAAAGTGGAATTGGAACTGTACTATTACAGTATTACATTTAGTGATTGATCTACTATTCTTATAAATCAAAAACTTATTTTTCTAGTGAAAAACTAACATCTATGTGACATTCTTGTCTTGTATGGGACATGTAAAATGGTTAAAATAATCCTTTTTGTTTCCTGCACTGTACACTGAGCTGAATTTCCCAACTGTATAGATCTCCCAAATGACACATATCCAAATTTGCTAAATAATGGCACATTGATCAGCACATTCAACACAACACTCCTGAGGTGTTGAACACCATTGAAGTATTACTAAGATTGACAAGCATAGACTGTACATTGAATGCTTGAGACTACACTAAATAATTTAAATTGTAAATCTGGAAAAGAGCTTTTGCTTATATAGTGAAAGAATTAGTAGCGATCATGCAATTCTTTTTCTCATCAAGTGACATAGGACCAGAGAACAGAAGAAATTAAAGTATCCATAAATAATTTGTATTTTCCTTCAAAATAAATATATGGTTGGTTTGCGTCATCTTGAACAGAAGTTACTCCTGACCTTGTACAATGTGGTTAGCTAATTTCGGAAAACTCTACCAGAAATGAGGCAGACTATCTTGGCAAGGTCAAACTAAATTCTGTCTTTCATTTCTTTCCTACATTCCAGGCTATTTGTGGCAAATAAGCCAACCTTCATTTTCATTCTACCTTCCAACAACAACAGATGGCATACCGTAAAGTTTTTTTGTTTTTTTTAAACTTGCTGAGATGCAGTTTGTGTTAACAAGAATAGACTGAATGCATACATGGAGATACAAAACAGAAAAAAAGACATTCCCATCTCCGAATGTCCAGATGTGAGAAATGTCAACACTGATAAAACATATGATACTGTGGCTTTAATAAATCTAGAAAATATGAAAAGTTAAATCATCTGTGTAAATGAGAGAGAATATGTACATTACATCCAAACTCACCTACTTTCCACTCTGAATAATATAAAATATAACAAAATTATATAATAAAGTATATTAAAACCTACAATTTTACTGTTTTACATCTCATATCACTGATGGCACAAAACTAACAAGCCATTATGAATCATTTTTAATTTGCTATGATGCATATTTTAGAACCTAATTTTGTGCTTTATATGCAATGACATTCAGTCTCTTAGTTTTTGGATCTTGAATTCAGGCAACAGGTGTTCAGAAGCAATATGATTGTGCTAGTTTTCAAACATTCCTTTCCTGATTATTAGACCAATATAATACTTCTACAGGAAAATCCAGTTGTGGATTTTTGCCAGTTACATACATTTTACATTTGTTTGTCAAAATTCTAAGAAAGCAAATAATTAGTAACATTTAAAATACATCAGATATACATTTGTAATATTTTTGACCAGCGATATGGGGGCCGAATTATCAATGTCTGTCCGACATGATACACTGTAGCGTATCATGTCCGACAGACATCATTGAATGCCGACAGCATATGCCATTCGGCCCTTGAAAAATTGACGCCATGGTGTTAATGCTTGATATAATATATGTTGTTGATAATCTCTATATGAAGATAATTTATTTAAGACAGCAGCAAACTGATATAAAAAAAAATAAAAATAAGGACTAATGTATAATTGTGGTAAATTATCTAAACTGTTATCATTGCAACACAAAATGTATCCTTCTATAAAAGGTCTAGACTTTCTCTATGGATGCTGTATCCTGTATATTTGCTGCCACAAGTTTCTACCAAGGAAGTTGGAGGGTGGGTGTCACCGAGAGCAGCAAGACCACACTTTTTCTGAATGCCTCAACACTTTTGACAAGACCTGTGCTCCTTTATCCAGGGAAGCGTCTTATGTACAGAATAAAGCGGCCATCATAAAGGGGTTATAGGGACATGTAACGAAAAATTCAAACAAATATGAGTGCATTTGAATTTTGAATTAAAGTACTTTTTGCTCTACACACATATTAGACAAAATGCTGCTGTGACGGATACCCTCGGCTACCCCGATTGGGTAGCTCCGCCAAAAGGGGTCCTGCTTCCTCCCTGCCGACTGCAGCTATGTAGCTGGCAAGTGACCACAACCTTTAGCCACCCCTGATGCCTGAAAGCACCAGTACTCAGGGTCCCACCCTGTGGCAGATTCCAGCTACCCAGACTAGGTAGCTCTTCCAGCGTGTCCTTCCTCTGCCTGGAACAGGCTGCTATGTAGCTCAGGAAAGTGATTTTAGCTGGAGCCAACCCAAATAACTAGACAGACTAGCATTCAGGTTAAACAGGAACTGATTTTATTGAAAACACACACTCCTTTTATACAGACAGCTCATCTTGATAAGACGCTGGACAATCCCACTATTTTCCCTCCATTCCCGCCCCTCCAGACTGACCGGCGCCTCCATAGGAGCCACAGTCCCACATAATCTCAATACCTATGGGTGGTGGTTTCGGGGTGATCCCGGTGGAGCGGCGGCACTTCCAGGGTGTCATTTTAAAGCTCTCGGTCCACAGATTTCACAGTCCAAAAATGATTTGTTACTGGGGACCGGAGTTACAGTCTGTTGAAATTATGGGGTTAGGGGTGTCCAAAACCCCCAGTTCCCAAAGGAGCACCCCTCCGGCAATTCCCCCACCCCTTGTACTCCCCAGAGGCTACTAATCCCCAAAAGAGCAGAGCTCTGGGGCACATGGTAGCTGGAGCGACCTGGGTTAAAGTTAGCGGGTGTTCTGCTGTCCTGTGGCCGACCGGGAGTTCCAGGAGCCTGGCCAGCCTGAGAGGGGTTAGGCGGGTGTCCGCTGTGAGGCGGCCGACCGGGAGTTCCAGGAGCCCATCCAGCCTAGGAGAGTTTTCCTGGTCATAAACCAACTCTTCTCTGAACACAAAAACAAGCCAAAACAAAGCAAACAAACAGCTTCCAGAGATGGTGGTTGCTCTGAGGAGCCCCAAACCACTGAGAAACAACAGGGGTGAGGTTGTAGGGGGGTGGGGGGTAGCCTTAGCCGTCTGGTATTCGTGACAGCTGCTAGCAAAACTTATCACTGTTTCAATAATAGCTCTTAATGTAAACAGAGCATATGTATAGACGTGAGCGATAAGGGTTATATTTCAGTTCTTTGCGCATGTCGAAAGTAGTGCGCATATTATCGGTGTAAAGTAAACACGTTTGTTTGAACGCAATCAAATTTAACACAGTTATCTGTTATGCAAAACAAAAAAAGTTGCACAAAAAACATCAAAAAGCATGTAAAAGTACAGTTACACTTATAATTAAACTTTCTGATAAATTATCAAAAAAATTATTGCATTTAAAAAGTTATAGGGCTCAAAGATATGATATGAGGTCTCAGGTGGTAGAAAAATAAAAGGCCTGCAATAGGCTTTAACATAGAGATAAATACACATGTCTAAATATGTATATGTGGATATACAGTCATGGCCAAAAATATTGGCACCCCTGTATTTCTGTCAGATAATGCACCACTTTGCCCAGAAAATTGTTGCAATTACAAATGTTTAGGCATTCTAATGTTTATTTATTTTGTTTGTATTGGTATAACACAAAAAAAAGTGGAGAAAAAAAAGACAAATATGACACATTCCATGCAATACTCCAAAAATGGATGGGACAAAATTATTGGCACCTTCTCAAAATTGTAAGAAATAATTGCATTCCAAGTTTCTGATGCTCCTGTAATTTGTAATTAAATTCACCTGTATCAATTAACAGGTGCTGACAATATAGAAATCACACTGGCAACCAGTTAAAATGTTGAAAAATTGACTCAACCTTTTTGTTGTGTGTCTCTGTGTGCCACACTGAGCATGAAGACGAGAAAGAGCAGCAAATATTTGTCTGAGAATTTGAGAACAAAAAGTGTGGAAAAGCATGGACAATCTCAAGGTTGCAAGTCCATCTCCAGAGATCTTAATGTTCCTGTGTCCACTGTGCTCAAGATTGTCAAGAAGCCTACAGCCCTTAGCACTGTAGCTAATCTACCTGGAGGTGGACGAAAGAGAAAAATTGATCAAAGATTGCAACAAAGGATTGTTTGAATGGTGGATAAAGAACCTTGATCAACTTCCAGACAAATTCAAGCTGACCTTCAGGCACAGGGTACAAATGTGTCAGCTCACACTATATTTCACCATCTGAATAAAAAGGGATGCTATGGTAGGAGGCCCAGGAGAACCCCACTGCTGACACAGAAACATAAACAAGCCAGATTGAAGTTTGCAAAAACTTACCTGAGGAAGCCAAAATCCTTTTGGGAGAATGTGCTGTAGACAGACGAAACAAAATTACAGCTTTTTGGTAAAACCCATCATTCTACTGTTTTAAGAAAAAGAAATGAGTCTTTTAAAGAAAAGAATAGAGTCCCTACAGTCAAGCATGTTGGAGATTTGCTGATGTTTTGGGGTTGCTTTGCTGCTTCAGGCACTGGATGTCTTGACTGTGTGCATGGCATTATACAATCTGAAGACTATCAAATAATTCTGTGGTCCAATGTAGGGCTCAGAGTCAGAAAGCTGAGTCTCCATCAGAGGTCATGGGTCTTACAGCAGGACAATGAACCAAAGTACCTAGAAATGGTTTAAGACAAAGCGTTGGAGAAAACTGAACTGGCCAGCAATGAGTCCAGATCTTAATCCCATAGAGCACCTCAAAACAGCAGTTGGAAAAAGGAACCATTCCAATCTGAGAGACCCGGAGCAGTTGGCCAAAGAAGAGTGGTCCAAAATTCCAGTAGAGAGGTGTAAGAAATGCATTGATGGTTACAGGAAGCGAATGATTTCAATTGTGTTTTCCAAGAGGTTTGCTACCAAATATTAAATTGAGGGTGCCAATATTTTTGTCCAGTCCATTTTTGGAGTTTTGCGTGGAATGTGTCAGATTTGGCTTTTTCTTTTTCTCCACTTTTTTGTGTCATACCAATACAAACAAAAGTAATAAATATGAGCATGCCTAAACATTTGTCATTGCAACAGTTTTCTGATGAAGTGGTGCATTATCTGACAGAAATACAGGGTTGCCAATATTTTTGGGCATGACTGTGTGTGTATGTATATATATATATATATATATATATATATATATATATATATGTGTGTGTGTACATGTAGTTATGTATTTTACTGTACATATTTACAGTTTGCCGCAAATTAGCAAGTGCTACCCAGGTTCTGAACCAAAGATGGACTGGCACGTAAGCTTACATTCCTGCTTTTTCAAATAAAGATACCAAGAGAACAAAGAACAATTGATAATAGGAGTATATTAGAAAGTTTCTTAAAATTGCATGCTCTATCTGAATCATGAAAGAAAAATTTGGGGTTCAGTATTCCTTTACGATTAATTAGTTATCATGTGTGCCAACCCGACTGCATAAAAATTGCATATTTTACATTCCTAAATTCTACACATAGAAAATAATGTTCTTGTTATTATAAAATATATATTTCTATATATCTGATACTGTTCATGTAAAATACATATCTATAACTATATATCTATAGGAATATATATATATATATATATATATATATTTATAGGCATATACAGATACATATAGAAATATTTATTTAAGAATAAATAGAATATATTTTTCTATGTAAAGGACATTGGAATGTGAAATTAATATTTGATGTCTGGTTTAGCGATCTTGTATATACGTGGTCGGGATTGCTTGCAAGTATGGGTGTTAGTTTTTTTTTACGTTTTCTTGCTCAATTGAAGTCCGTGGGAGAAAATGTTAACGTGGTCGCAATATTTTTTTGTGCACGTTGGCTTTACGCTTGCACGCTAACTTTTTGCTTTCAACTTGTAATACAAGCACAACCCAACATGTGCCAAAAGTCTGTTTCTAGCAAAATTAACGCGGGAGCACTAAATTGCACTTCACTCATAATCTAGCTTATAATAAGTATCTTTAAAAGCACTCAAAACTGTAATTTTGCAGTCAAAAAAGCATACAGTTTGAAAAGCCGCTAGGGTGTAGTTTATTTATTCTTCTTTGCTGCAGCCAATTAGGCGCAGATATAAATGGGTTTCTGCACATATCTACCAATCATTGTTCAACATGTAGGCAGGTCAGGGATCTGCATTTTATAAAACTCCCTCCCAGCTTTCAGCTAAATAACAGCAAAACAGACAAAATAAAAAATTGAAATGCATTGCAATTTTTTTTTTTTTTTTTTTTAAATTATGCATAATTGAACATTTATGAAGAATTACATTTTTACTTTAATGCCCCTTTATGGTTGGTGGGCTATTAGACTAGCATTTATGTACTCTAGAACATTTTCTTATGAAACATAATCTAGAGATTTGCTTACAACCTAATGAGCACAAATAATTACCACAGCTCACAGCATCCTCCAGCTCTGAATCCCGGAAGTGCAAAGTTCAAAACAAAAGCCTACCTCCCCTCTAGCCCGGAGTGCCGTAGAAGAAGCGGATCAAGCAGCTCCACACTTAGGACTAGATTACGAGTAGAGCGCTATTATTTGCATGCAAGCAATATTGTTTTTTTTGTGATTGTTTGCACGCAAGTTAAATTTTGCTCATACTACAAGTTGAAAGTAATGCGAACAAGTAAGTGCAATGATTACCCCAACCTTTAGAGCTCTGATTAACTGTAACACGAGTCAAAAAAGTGTCACAAAACACATCAAAATTACATTTAAAACTATGCTTACATTCATAATAACACTATCTAATACAAATTATTCCAAAAATATTGCACAAAAAAGTTATAAGGACTCAAAGATATGAGAATAAAGTTAAAGCATATCCCTTAAGTGTGAAGTGTAACAAGAAAACTGCTCACCATTCTGTTGTCTGGGTCTTAATAAAATTCATTCACCCCTTCAAACAGTGTGTAGTACAGCATCGAGTTGAGCCTGAAATTACTGTGTACTCCCTGGCTTTCGCTGCCTGAGTCTGCCGTCAGAGGTCTCCTCGATATCCGGAGAGTCTGTATCCCTTACGGACTGAGAGATTGCTAAGCAAGCATCCACTGCTCCCTCCAGGGAGATGATGTAAAACGTGACATAATGGAGTGGGAGGGGTGAGGGTTTGCTTCGCCAGGGGCTGCAGGGTCACTGAGGAAGGCTGGACTGATAATGGTAAGTAGATATGTGCATGATCGAAAAATTTGTTTCGGTTCGGATCGATTCGGATTTTTTTTAATTTCGGTTCGGAGCGATTCGAATTTGGGAAAATTCAAATGGATTTGTTTCGGATTCGTTTCGGATTCATTCGGATTTGAATAAATTCAGCTGGATTTGGTTCGGAAATTCGGAATTTCGGAATTTCGGTATGTGTTAGGTGAGATATGCTGTGTATTAGACTAGTATTATGTACTGTATATTAGGTGTAACCCATAGCAGAGTGATATAACCTAATATACTGTACAATACTAGTGTAATCCCTGGCCATCCAAATTTACCGAATAAATCCGAACTAATTTGGATTTATTCTGTAGATTCGGCACTATTTTAATTTGGAAATTCGAATCGATCCGAATCTCCGAATTTACCGAATTTTCCGAATTTCAGAATCGATCCAAAATGAATCGCACATGTCTAATGGTAAGATTCAGTAGAAAAAGAAGAAGGCAGTCCCACTGGGTATAAATATAAAACTTGGGTTTATTAGTACAAAGTTAAAATGACAACCAGGATGGGTCCAAAACAGTGCAATACAAAATTGGAGAGCATAGCACCAAATAGCTTACATGTTTCAGCGCTGAGTCGTAATCATAGCCTAAGGTGCTACACTTGACATTGTGAATAAAATTGAGATGGACGCACTCCAAAGCATACAGTTCTAGACAGATTTAACCTCTTATATACAGTACTGATAAATAAATGCAGACAAATAGCAAAAATTCATTAGACCCTATGAGGCATATTTAAGAAATGTCTTGCGGACCTGATCCAACAGTGCGGATCGGGTCTGCAAGACATCAATGAATGCGGAGAGCATACTCGATCGAGTTGAATTGTTGCGATTCCTGTCCACCTGCTCAGAGCAGGCAGACAGGGTTATGGAGCAGTGGTCTTTGTGACCACTGCTCCATAACTGCTGTTTCTGGCGAGTCTGAAGACTTGCCAGAAACACGGGCCGTCAAGCTCCTTTCGGAGCTTGATAGATAGGCCCCTATATATGGCGGAAGAGAGGAAAAAAGAGAGAGAAAGAGAGAGAGGAGATGCATAGAAAACGTAGAATATTCATATACAAAGTACTATGCAAATATATATTACAGTACAGAATATGCAAGGAAGAGAGAAACAGACACAATAAACAAAATAAATTGTATGATTGAATAATTATAAACTGGACTAGGAGCACAAGATGCTAGAAGGAACAAAGGCAAAAGTATTTCTCTATATATGGAACAATATAATATACAGGGCTAAATACTATTCCCAGAAATTGATAATGTCATATTTGGAGTTAAGGCCATGAGGGATTCTGGTTCTAAGCTGGAAAATCCAGAAGAACTCACGATTAGCTAATAGCATATCAATATCACCCCCTCTTTTGGGCACTTTGACCTCTTTGATTGCTACCCATCTAAAAAAGTTGAGGTCACTGTTGTGTTTGGTAGCAAAGTGTTGGACAAGGGGAGTGGTTGCTTTTCCCCTGCTGATGGTGGAGATGTGTTCCCTTATACGTGAATTGATGTCTCTTGAGGTGAGACTAACATATTGAAGGTTACATTTAGTACAGGTGATGAGGTATATGACATATGTGCAAGTGCAGTTCAGGCATGATTTTATAGCATAAGTTTGTCCACTTACTGCTGATATAAAAACATCAGCGACATGTACATATTCACAGGGTTTGCATTTCCTGTGGCCACACTTGAACATGCCAGTATGTCTGAGCCAGGAACTTTCAGCTCTCGTGGTTTGTCTCAATTGTGTAGGAGATAGAATGGATGCAAGTGTGGGACATTTCTTATAGGAGCAATGTACTCCTTCCTGAACCATGCCGGTTAGCTTATCATCAGCGGCCAATAAAGTGAAATGCTTCCTAATGATACCACAGTTTTTATAATATTGGGCGCTAAAGCTGGTAACAAAGTGTACCCATTTGAAACACCTAACACTGTCTTTTGGTTTATCCTGTAAAAGGATGTCCCTAGATAGACTTCCCACTTGATTTTTGGCCTCTTTAATGTGATTGCGAGCATAGTTTCTCTCTGTTAGCCTAATTTCCAGCAATTTAGCTTTGTGCATATACTCCTGCTGTCTGCTGCAGTTCCTTTTGAGTCGGGTAAACTGTCCCTTTGCTACTGCATAGGAAGTATTTTTAGGGTGACAGCTGGACGCATGCAACCCAAATTTTATATTTATACCCAGCGGGACTGCCTTCTTCTTTTTCTACCCAAGGATATGAAATCATATGTTTTAGAAAGAAAAAGTTTGCAAAGGGCTATTACATTGAGATACATAAATACAATAATATATTATAATATATACTATAATATAGGTATACATATATATTCATGCAAAAATCCATCAGTTATATATTTAAATATCTCTTTTAGAATAAACTGAACATATTCTGCTATGTGCAGAGCTTTGGATTATGAAATTTGCAATATTTTCTTCCTATGTTGTGCTTTTTAATAACCGGAATCGTGTTCCACTCCACGTGTAATCTGGCCCTTAGTAAGCACCAGAGGAAGCAGGCACTACTTGGTGTGTACACAAAGAAATCGCAAAAGCATTTATTGAAAAACATTAAAAACATCAGACAGACATGGCAAGTCATCTAAGACAGCGAGAGACTGATATGTTTTGCGCCCCCTAGCGGTGCTTATTCATAGACTGACCCATATCGGTTACCTTACGCTATAGACACATAGGGAGGATTAACTCTTACTTTTTTTTTTTTTTTAAAAAGCGATATTAGCGCTCCACTTTGTAATAACAGTGCACGCTAATGTGCGCTGGTATTACAAGTTAACACTAATGCATACGCAAGCTC
Organism: Bombina bombina; assembly: GCF_027579735.1. Lineage (NCBI taxonomy): Eukaryota > Metazoa > Chordata > Amphibia > Anura > Bombinatoridae > Bombina > Bombina bombina. The sequence continues at coordinate 1,054,250,354 of NC_069500.1, read as the reverse complement.
CCGTTCACATTGCTGGGAAACATTGCACTCACACATGGAGCGAAAGTTTCCATAGACTACAATGGCAGCCTCGTTCTGATGCAGTTAGAGAAGGCATCAGAACCTTGCACAGCGAAAGGGGTGATTTGCACAGTGATGGGCAGCAAATATATATGTATATGCTGATATACATATATATTTATGTGTTAATATGTGTATATACACATATTAACACATAAATATATGTTTTTAAGCATATACATATCTATTTACTAGGAACACACAGTTCCCATAGACCGCAATGTAAAGGCACATTTCAGTGCCGTTTTTTTTTTCTAACACCCCCTCCAACCAACTTTAGACCCCCCCAAAAAATGCTACAAAAATGGTTATAAAAGCTTCTCTGGGATCCCATTTTATCAGAAATAGCATAAATTCATGGCTTTGCCAATGCTTTTTGGAAATTAGCATGCCACTTATTGCAGCTGTGCACCTTACTTGAAATTCCTGGCAGTGAAGGGGTTAATCAATTAGCGTGTAAGGTTAATTTTTGATGCAAAGTAGAGATTACCCTCCAACATAACACTTCCCACTCCCTGATCCCTCTCTGATCCCTCCCAAACAGCTCTTTTCCCTCCTTCACCCCCCACTGGTAAGCACCATCTTAGGAACTTGCAGAAGGTCTGCCAGCATGCAGTTTTTTTTTTTTTTGTTTTTTTTTTTTTGTTGTTTTTTATATGGCCACGCTAATTTTTTAACTTGGACGCACTCAAATAAAAAAAAATTAAAAATGAGCGCGCCACTTGTAACCTGGGCCTTTATACGTCTATATGCATTTCTTGATTGGCTGATAGCAGTCATATGATACAGTGGTATTAACTTCCTTCTGGTTTAAAGCCGTGGTCATCCAACTGCAACGTCTTAACCTCTCAGCTACTTCTGAGCCGGCGGACTTAAAACAAGTCAGACTTGTTTGTTTAGGGTAATTGACAGCCACTTCTCTTAGGTTTTCTTGTGCAATGTTAAATGCTTACTGCAATCAGGGATGGACAGTTTCCCTGGTAGAAGTTATAACTCTTATTCACACTAGTCAAATTGAACTATTTATTAGTGGTCACTATTTTTACAACTAATTTTAAAAAAAGAAGTAAAAAAAAAACAGTAACCATCTTTTCAGCTGACTCACCACTAACATTGTTTTAAACAATGTATTCTTTCAGAAAATAACCTTGGGGTTATCAAGTAAAATATATTTTAATACAATTTAACATTTTGAAACATTACTTTATTGCATAAGAACCTGAACTATTCCCAAGGCTCCCTCATTATATGAATACATCTAACCTGTTTCCATTTGTAGAAACTTCTTTTTATGTAAGACCTCTTTTCCACTTTCAATTCTCTCATATGCCTCCGTGATAATCCATTCCTTTTAAAATGCTCTTAAATTTCATTTTTCAGTTTGTTAGATTCTTATTTAAAATAACTTAACCCTTTAACTGCTGAGCCATTTCTATCCCTGAGCTGTTTTGGAGTTTTAAAATACTGTTCACATTTAAAACCTACCTTTGGTCATTTTACAGTGAGAAACCAACATAATATATATTTTTTTAATTCAGCATACCCAGCAGATTCAAACTATACCATTTTTGCATGTATATGTCATAACAAGTGTGAACTCTACAACCAAATTGTAAAAAAAGAAAATATATATTTTATTAAAATTGTAATAAACAAAGTTTTAAAAATAGTGTGTGTGTGTGAGAGCTTTTGTTTTCTAATCTCTATAGTCAAAAGATGAAAGAGTTTTCCTCATATAAATCAGGGCCTTTGGATATATGTACATAAGTTTGATCTGCACATATCACTTCCATGAGCCTCTATTCAAATAATTATATATTTATATTATAAATAATTGCACATTTATACACACCAAGTGATCACTAATTACCACATATCACCTGGCTATAAAAACCTTTATAGGGGCTTTATATTAAAGCTGGGCTTCTTGGATTTAAACCAAAAGGTCTTGCTTGTCTTTATGCATTTTTTAAAGACCTTAAGTGCCTATAGAGCACAAGCCTTTAATGTATGGGCAAGTGTGTTTTATTTTTGTTTGTTTTTTCAATTTGTGCTTAAACATTATACTTCCAAGACACCCACTGTCTGAAAGAACAGGAAATTGCTTTTCAAAGGTTGGCTACATCCCCATCCAGGTACCTTAAGTCCTGTGCAGCTTTCCGGCACTTTTGTGTTTCTAGGGTTTAGTGAGGTCACCATGTATGGGTGTAGTGACATCACTGGCATCCCCAAGTTTCCCCGAATTTCCGGTGATGCTGGTCTACTTAGCTACCAGAGATAGAGGGGGGGGGGTTAGTGCAGGGGACCTCAATGATCACTGAAAACATCTCCCACCCAGGATAACAAGTGGTTTTAATCTGCACTTAACACTTTGGGGTCAATTTAACAAGCAGCGGATGCTGCTTCCAACCCCGATTATTTCTGGCCTGCCAGAAACGGAAGTTAAGAAACAGAAGTTAAGAAACAGCAGTCATAAGACCACTGTTCCTTAACTTCTTTACCACCTTTTAGGTGGCCGACTGAAATCATCCCGACACGATATTATCAGGATGATTGACACCCCCTGCTAGCGTCCAATTGGCTGATGGTGAGCAGGGGCAGCATTGCACAAGCATTTCACTAGAAATGCTTGTGCAATGTTTATTGCCAACAGCGTATGCTGTTGGCATTTAGCGAGATTGAGCGAATCATGCCCGCTTGCTTCATGTTATAAACACATTTTTATTTTTCCCACCTCAAGTTTTTAAGACCCATCCAAAAATTAAAGGGACAATACACTGTAATGTTTTCTCTCCTAGTGTATTACCAATTATCTATTTTAGTTGTTGGATCATGTTAAATAGTTAAAAAAAACGTCTACTTTACTTTTATTTTGCCATATGAAATGGTTTTGCATCCAAACCTATACCTTTTATTTTAGTAACCTAAAGCGACAGTCTACTCCAACATGTTTATTGTTTAAAAAGATAGATAATGCCTTTATTGCTCATTCCACAGTTTTGTAAAGCCAACATGGCTATAATAATATACTTTTTACATCTTTGATTACCTTGTATTTAAGCCTCTGCTGACAGACCCCTTATCACAGGGCTATTTATTTATTTATTAGCTATTGACTTGCATTTTAGCCAAATGGGAGAGAGCACAATGCTATTTATATGGCACATATGTATTATGAGTCTTTTGTTGTGAAAAGCTAATAAAAAACATGGGATAAGAGGATATCTGAAGTGGCTTAGAAACAGTCAGAAATTTAGAGGTTTAAATGTTATAAAGTATATAAATAAAAGAATGTCGGTTGCACAAAGCTGGGGAATAGGTAGTAAAGGCATTTACCAATGTATCAATCCCTGAAGGCCTCTAATGTATCTTTTTTTGCGCTAGCCTTCAGGAGTTAAGAAGCAGCGATGTTATCTTTAACTAATACGCCTTCTCTGAGGCTGCGGTCTGATTGACACCCCCTGCTAGCGGCCAATTGGCTATAAATCTTAGAGGTTTAAATGTCATAAAGTATATTAATATAACAATGTTTGTTGTGCAAAGTTAGGGAATGGATAGTAAAGGCATTATCTATCTTATTAAACAATAAAAAAAAAATTGGTGTTGACTGTATCTTTAACTTCTCAAATCACTATTTCGTCAGCTAGAAAACATTGTCATTGAAGTATTGTACCTTTAATGGAAATTCTTACAAAAAGCATAAATCTTTCTAAAAACCTAACAATATAAATTAATAAATCTGGGAGTTAATATATTATTTCCATTCCTGTCTACCTACCAAACCTACAGTACCTATGTGCAGTACCTATATGCGGGAGCGGGAGCTATAAATTGCGCTCTACTCATAATCTTGCCCTAAATGGGAACAGTTTTGCAAGAATATTATTCATTTCCAAAAGCAGTACATGGCAGCGCTATTTCCTGCTATATAGGTCTACAGATGCCTACCTAGGTATATCTTCAACACATAATATCATGGGAATTAAGAAAATTTAATAAAAGAAGTAAATTGGAAACTTTTTTTAAAATGGTATGCTCGGTCTAAATCCCCCCAAAAATTGTTTAGGTTTACCTTTAATGATGAGAATAAGTTGTCATGCCTTTACAGGCATCACTTTGCATAACAACCTGTCTCGTCATCAGAGTGGTTAATGTAATTAACCTCATTAAATAAACCTATACATTATGAACCTTCCCTTCCCTATAATGCAATAAATCCCAACTATAATCCCACACCACAATAAACCCTATTAAAGTAGAACTTCAAAATAGAATATATTTTTTTCAATTTATGTTTCTCTGCTGAATTATGTCATTTTTTTGCCAGGCTTGTTAAAGCTTGTTTCTGTTTAGCAAGAGAGCAGTGCCTATAAGACAGTGACACCACAGTATCAGTGAAGAAAAAAACATGAATTTGTACTTATTGTATAAAGTAACAGGAAAAATCATATTTCTTTCCAATGGCATAGGGAGTCCACAAATCTATTCTAATTACTAGTGGGAATTCAACTCATGGCCACAAGGAGGAGGCAAAGAACACCCCAGCAAAGCTTTAAGTATCCCTCCTACCTCCCACAATCCCCAAGTCATTATTTGCCTTTGTACATCATGGAGGTGTCCGAAGATGGTGTCTGAAGATATTTAATCATTTAATGGGTAGTTTCCCTGCAAGCAAGGATTGGGGCTATGCTGTGTCCATGTAATCCTTTTTTAGTAAGAGTTATGGTGGCTATTAGCTGTTGGAAGTCGGCAGGGCAGTCCTTGCTTTTCTTCCAACATTTCTGCTAACCCCTGTATAGAAAACCAGGGTTGGTTACTCTGATTTTCTTCTCTCTTTAGATCCCTGTCAGAGGTCATCTGAGTTTGTCATACTTGAGAAGCTGTTCCTGCCCTGCAGCTGAATCCACAGGTAAGTGCATTTTGCCTTCTAGTTAAGAAGGATACAGCACTTTTGGGGTTAATTCCCTCAGTGTATGTAAGGGGACTCTATGGGGCATATGTATCAAGCTCCGTATGGAGCTTGATGCCCCGTGTTTCTGGCGAGCCTGCAGGCTCGCCAAAAACAGCAGTTATGAAGCAGCGGTCACAAAGACCGCTGCTCCATAACCTGTCCGCCTGCTCTGAGCAGGTGGACAGACATCGCCACATTATAACCTGATCTAGTACGATCGGGTTGATTGACCCCCCCTGCTGGCGGCCTATTGGCCGCGAGTCTGCAGGGGGCGGCGTTGCACCAATCAGCTCTTGTGAGCTGCTGGTGCAATGCTGAATACGGCAAAGTGTAAAATTATGCATTTAGGGAAGAAACATCCAAATGTTAATTACAGACTCAATGACACTTTACTGACTGTTACAAATGAGGAACAGGACTTGGGTATTATTAATTCAGATGATTTCAAATTTATTAAATGATGTATTACTGCAGCGAGAAGGCCAGCAGAATGCTTGGATGTATTGGTAGAGGTATTTGCAGAAATAGTAAGTTTCTTATGCCATTTTACAGATCAATAGTTATGTCAGAACTGTCCCTTTAACCAGACTCCTCCTACACAGGCTATAAATTCCCAATGCACCTGTTACCAGGTGCTTAGCAATTTGATAGAAACTTCCTAGTGAAGCAGTTCATATTTCTCAGCTCCCTGTTATTCACCAATCTAAGTAATTCATTTGGTTACTGAAGAGAAATGTACAACAGCTATTACAACTAAAGAGGTGACTTAATCCGGATTCCTATCTGTGTCCTGTAACTGTCTCAGCGTTCAATGATAGTAAGCTCATAACTGCACTGAATACAAAAGCCGTTATCTTCATTGGGGACAGAGTTACCACATTTCCAACCCTCTACTCATACCTCTCCACTTCGCATTCCACCGGGAAGCAGCTCTACCTTGATAGCAACAAACAGAGTGTTCAGCGTAATCCTCTGGTGACCGGAGCTAAGCCCCGCCCACTCTGACGCAACTTGGGTGAATCATGCAGCACAGATTAATGCTGTGAGGCACATCAGCATTGGATCTCCGGGTCAGTTATACAGTAAGCCTGACACAGTGTGATTTACAAGCAGGTGGATTCTGAAACCTTTTATTTAAGATATTACCACACTCGCTACAATCCGGTCTAAACCACACCTCCAGTGTGACTCAACCTGTCAATCATGAAACACAGCTAGGCAGAGTACAAAAGGCAGTATTCTGAGAGTTCATGAAACAGTTACACAGAGTAGCTATCATACCTAATACTTTCATGACATCACTTGTACAGTATTGCATATAGCTGTGCTGCTCTATTTCTCTACCACAACTTTCAGCAATTCACATAAGTTTATTGTTGCCGAATCACCGATACTGGTAACAGTCACTGAATGTGATACAAACCAATTATAGACATAAGAGTGATAAATTGTAACAGAATTTCTGCAACTGTGATCCCATTACAAACATTGTAAAGTACAACAGGTATTTACATATACCAAGGGGAGTTACTCAGGACGCAACATTACAAGTTAGTTCTCATCTTGAGTAATGTGTGCAGTTCTGGAGACTATATCTTCAGAAGGATAATAACAAACTTGAATCTGTGCAAAGGAGGTCTACCAAAATTGTACATGGTCTAAAAAATAAAACTTACCAGGATAAGCTCAATGACTTTAATATGCATAGCTTAGAGGAGAGAAGGGAAAGAGGTGATATGATAGCAACTTTCAAGTACGTTAAAGGGCTTAGTAAAACTGAGGCTGTGGTTATTTTACATAAAATGGAAAATTCAAGAACAAGGGGTCATGATCTCAAGCTGAAGGGTAGTAGATTCAGAAGTAATTTGAGGAATCACTTCTTTACAGAAAGAGTGATTGATTTATGGAATAAACTTTCTCAAGAGGTAGTAATAACAAACACTGTGGGGGACTTTAAAAAAAACTGGGACAAGCTTAAGGCTATCCTACGAACTAGATAAGTTTATACTTTTAGTTAATACATGCTTTCTAATTTGACTGCACTGCTTCTCTTCCTCTGAGCGGATTTCTTTTTCCTCAGTCTGTTTGGGGAGCGGAGTGCCTACAGAGTGTGTTTCTGACAGGATCTTATTATTAGAACATTTCCTTTAAGCGTATCTGTGTGAAGTTATGGTGAAGAACTGTTGCTACAAATAGCTCTATACTAAGCTCTGGGCCATTTGTATCCGGAGGGGTGAGTCTCCACAGCAGGGCTTTGGCTATAGCGGTGCCTGGTATTTATAACGTTTTTTTCTTCTGTATACTCTTATTTGTTTAAAAAAGATTTTTGTAGTGGGGTTGTTATTTTTTTTTAGGATCCTGATCTTATAACTTTATTTCTCCTGGAAACCAATACTTTAAGACATTATGGATGCTGATAAAAATATATCTATGTCTTTTGACAAATGTTTATGTTGTTTGGAGGCTCAGGTTATTCTTCTTGTGCAGTTCTGTTCTACATGTGTGAATAAAATGTTACTTTCCAAAAATAAAGATACCCTCTCAGAGCCATCTGTCTCTCAGGAAATTGTTGTCCATGACATGCCTCAACTTTCTCCTCAGACGTCCCTATCTTTGGCAGTTACACAAGCAGTGCCCTGTGGCTCCTCTCAATCTGTACCTGGTGGTGTATATTTACCAGGTGATTTTGCTGCACAGCTTACTTCTGCCGTTTCTGCAGCACTGAGTGACTTTTCTATCTCAGGTAAAAGGAGGAGAAAATTTAAGTCCGACAACGCCAATGCTGCCGTAGCCAGTTTATCTTAGTTATCAGAGGATGATCGTTCTTCTATAGCTTCTATAGCTACAGCGGATTCAGAGGTGGTCAGTTTTTTATTTAAGCTTGTACACCTCTGTTTACTATTGAAAGAGGTTATAGCTACTATGGAGGATTCTGAACCTGATGTCACAGAGACTCCTAAAGTTAATAAGCTAAATAGAGTCTTTGATGTCAAACCAAGATCTGTGGAAGTATTTCCTGTTCCAGATTGCATGTTAGACATTATTTATCGGGAATGGGAGAAGCCGGGTGTTCCTTTTTCCCTGTCTCCTGTTTTTAAAAAGATGTTTTCTGTTGCAGACCCTGTGCAAGACCTTTGGCGCATGGTTCCTAAAGTGGATGAAGTTATATCCACTTTAGCCAAATGGACTAATATCCTATGGATAGGAAACTGGAAGGGTACTTAAGAAAAAAAATCTTCATCAAGGATTACAATAGCAGCTAATTGCTAGTATGGCGGCAGTTGCTGGTGCAGCTTCTTACTGGTGTGACTCCTTATCAGATCTGAATTTGGAGGAAACTACAGTAGAGGAGATCCAAGAAAGGATCAAGGCTTTAAAATTGGCTAATATTGGGGGGAACTTCCGGGAGGCGGCCATGATAGGTCGCAAGATTGTTTGCTGCATCATATCCTCACACTATTCTGCCTATAAACCTTTCTATATGCTCTGTTGAGTATATCCTGTCATTGACCTGTTCACAGCAGAGAAAGCCCTATCAAAAGATACCAACATTATATTACATTGATGCTGGATTCAGTCCACCAGAGTATCTTATAGGTTGCAGCCTACTACCTAAACCCCCGGCAGGGTTCCTGAACAGCCCTGTCATTATAGAGCAGCTAAATCCTGCAAGACGCTGCTAGATTCTCACCTACAATATTACAAGCTGATTGTCCCTTGATATTGGCATACATACCATGGAAGCCACCTAATTGCTTAGGGAACTAGGCGATCTAATTTTTTACTAAGAAGAAGCCTTCTCGGGTACCATTAAAGACACACTCCACGCTCCCTTAGACGTTACGGCTGCAAGCACCTCTCTGACAGATCCTTACTACAATCTGGGTGGTGGACAAGATGTTTAAACTACTGATAAGAATCCAGCTACCTTCCAGAAAAGTATGCATGAGAAGTTGTAAACCCTATTAGCTATGAGGGAGTATTGGAGGCAGATGATTTACCGGAGAATGGAGAGCCCCACACAGTACTTACCCTTCTCTAGGGTGGCCCCTATGCTGATACCTAAAAGCGTGGATGCCATAACGCACCTGGTCATGTTCCGGAGTGGTGGTTCATCCAATGTTGGGAAAAATAAGCGCTCCAAGCCCAAAAATGTGTAAAAAATTCAATTTTTATTCCAAACTATTTAAAACCATACAAAATTGAATAAAAAGTGGTAAGCACTGTTGTGCAAAAACAAGTTGAAGAACAGGTGCAAAAAAACAGCATGTTCCGGAGTGGCGCCCTGATGGAACCGGGTACTATGCTGCAGTGTCTGGTGGTTACAGTCCAAGGTGGAAGGGACGAATCTTCAGAGAGTGTACGGCTCCAGCATAACGCAGTGTATGATAATCAGCTCCGTGCACTGCTCCTTGCTGATAGACAGACTGGGCCGGGTCCCTCGAAGCAAAGAACGTCTGTTAAGATGGGGCTTCAGAGAGGGATACAAGGAGGACTTTGACTAAGCAGAGGTATATTCCTTTACCATCATGAACCCCCCCTTGTGGAGTACCTATATGTGAGCTTGGGGAAAACCAAGACTGCTAGCTTTATTGCGGGGAATGTTTCTTGACGCCTAGGAATAGGCTGAAAGTTATACAAAATCACTCGTAAAGGTCCTTTAGCAGTATACAGTGAACATTATACCACATTGTTAATCATAATAGCTGTTTTCTGGAACTGCATCGCTACTTGCTTGATGCTTAGAGACTTACACCTGACAAAAACATTTTCCTTCCCCTTACCATCATTCTTTTATGTGAGTGTACTTTCTTGAATGTTTGATACTGCCTAAATTCCTCATGTCTCCCATAAAGTGGTAGACCAAGACAATACATGACTATAGACCCACTATGAAAATGTCCGTTGGAATGCACAATTATTAACTATTATGTATACCATATTTTACTCTGTAGTAATTGCTAATTTGTGCAGCTGCTTTGGTATAGCTAGTAAACTATCAATATGTCCGCCTATTATAGAGTTGTTCCTGCCACCTAAACAATTGTATGTATGGTCCTGGTATTAGTCCATAATAATGCTAGTATTAATTTCCTAATCACACAACCATAGTAGTCCCAGCACTCAGCATCAGGAAATCATATCACTCCAATAGTAAGTGAGACCGTAACCGTAAAAAATACAGTCCTTTCCAGACAAGCCTTATATTTTAAAGACATCTCAGAGACACATATTCTTTTAAGTATAATAAACAAAGCGGACTTACTCAAGATGAGGCTCCTGTCTCTGAAAGAGCAACTCTCTGCTTCACCGCCGTGGTCTCGTTGTTGCTGTGTATGTCCTTCCGGTTCAGGATCCGTGCTTGCGGTCAGAGTGACCTCGCTGAGTGCTATACCAGGAGAGTCCTATGGAAAGGTCAAAAGTATCAAATAGAAGAAAGAACAAATTTCCAGACCAGCTCCTCCTCAAACTCTTTAATCAATTAAAATGTAAACCAGCAAAAACAATTATGACTTAGTCATAAGCACCTACAGGCCTGTGTAAAATACAACAAGAAATGACAGGTACCCCCTCACATCTGATGCGTTTCGGTGGTGTCCATAGTCATAGATAATTGTGTGTAGTACCTTCCTAAGTTTATACTTAATCTTGTACCTCTGATTGGACGGCACCATTTACACCCCTCTGCACATGATTGGACATTGACGTAAATCAGCTGTAAGCTGCGTCTATGTTGAAATTTTTTTAACGCTTTTATTGCTATGTTTTCTGCAAAGTTTAAATGGGGAATTTTTCTATTAAATGTTAATCTACTGATTCTCCAGTTTTTGGTTTAAATATGACTCACATATGCCACATATACAGGGAGTGCAAAATTATTAGGCAAATGAGTATTTTGACCACATCATCCTCTTTATGCATGTTGTCTTACTCCAAGCTGTATAGGCTCGAAAGCCTACTACCAATTAAGCATATTAGGTGATGTGCATCTCTGTAATGAGAAGGGGTGTGGTCTAATGACATCAACACCCTATATCAGGTGTGCATAATTATTAGGCAACTTCCTTTCCTTTGGCAAAATGGGTCAAAAGAAGGACTTGACAGGCTCAGAAAAGTCAAAAATAGTGAGTTATCTTGCAGAGGGATGCAGCACTCTTAAAATTGCAAAGCTTCTGAAGCGTGATCATCGAACAATCAAGCGTTTCATTCAAAATAGTCAACAGGGTCGCAAGAAGCGTGTGGAAAAACCAAGGCGCAAAATAACTGCCCATGAACTGAGAAAAGTCAAGCATGCAGCTGCCAAGATGCCACTTGCCACCAGTTTGGCCATATTTCAGAGCTGCAACATCACTGGAGTGCCCAAAAGCACAAGGTGTGCAATACTCAGAGACATGGCCAAGGTAAGAAAGGCTGAAAGACGACCACCACTGAACAAGACACACAAGCTGAAACGTCAAGACTGGGCCAAGAAATATCTCAAGACTGATTTTTCTAAGGTTTTATGGACTGATGAAATGAGAGTGAGTCTTGATGGGCCAGATGGATGGGGCCGTGGCTGGATTGGTAAAGGGCAGAGAGCTCCAGTCCGACTCAGACGCCAGCAAGGTGGAGGTGGAGTACTGGTTTGGGCTGGTATCATCAAAGATGAGCTTGTGGGGCCTTTTCAGGTTGAGGATGGAGTCAAGCTCAACTCCCAGTCCTACTGCCAGTTTCTGGTAGACACCTTCTTCAAGCAGTGGTACAGGAAGAAGTCTGCATCCTTCAAGAAAAACATGATTTTTATGCAGGACAATGCTCCATCACACGCGTCCAAGTACTCCAAAGCGTGGCTGGCAAGAAAGGGTATAAAAGAAGAAAATCTAATGACATGGCCTCCTTGTTCACCTGATCTGAACCCCATTGAGAACCTGTGGTCCATCATCAAATGTGAGATTTACAAGGAGGGAAAACAGTACACCTCTCTGAACAGTGTCTGGGAGGCTGTGGTTGCTGCTGCACGCAATGTTGATGGTGAACAGATCAAAACACTGACAGAATCCATGGATGGCAGGCTTTTGAGTGTCCTTGCAAAGAAAGGTGGCTATATTGGTCACTGATTTGTTTTTGTTTTGTTTTTGAATGTCAGAAATTTATATTTGTGAATGTTGAGATGTTATATTGGTTTCACTGGTAAAAATAAATAATTGAAATGGGTATATATTTGTTTTTTGTTAAGTTGCCTAATAATTATGCACAGTAATAGTCACCTGCACACACAGATATCCCCCTATAATAGCTATAACTAAAAACAAACTAAAAACTACTTCCAAAACTATTCAGCTTTGATATTAATGAGTTTTTTGGGTTCATTGAGAACATGGTTGTTGTTCAATAATAAAATTAATCCTCAAAAATACAACTTGCCTAATAATTCTGCACTCCCTGTAGTTTATGTTTTTATTTTGTGTTAACATCGGATATTAATCCTTTATGTAGCCTCAATTTTATCACGATACTTTCTCTCCGTGTTTGTAACTCATCAAGCATTAACTTTCATCCCCTCTGTGGAGACACCACCGAAACGCGTCAGATGTGAGGGGTTACCTGTCTTATCTTGTTGTATTTTACACATGCCTGTAGGTGCTTATGACTAAGTTATAATTTTTTGTGCTGGTTACGTTTTAATTGATTAAAGAGTTCGAGGAGGAGCCGGTCTGGAAATTTGTTCTTTCTTTTATTTGATAATATTAATTTCCTGCCTTAATAATAACCCAGAAAATGGGTCTGAGGTCTTTTCTTTAACCTTAAAGCAGCACTGCTTTCAGCCGGAGCAGTGCATCTTGATTTTGATCATGGCCTGAGGACTCTCACTATACCACAACAGTATAATGCTTTTAGTGTATTAATCAGAGATTGAGCTCACTCTGATCTACAGTGGTAGGTTATTTTGTACATGAAGTATAATAATGTATGGGTTTAGGACCTAACTAATACTATCAACTTTCTGCATAAGCAAGGTAGGTGTACTGAGGTTGCAGCAATTACCACAGCTTAGTTTAGATACCAGCTAAATAAGGGGATCTCCTAATATAAATTAGCATACTGATATCTGAGCTCTATGCACTTACTATACGCTTAATTTACAATATAATTATGTGACCTTAACAACTCTGCCCTTCTGGCTTCAGTATCCTCAATTTTCATCTTTAAGCATGTAAAAGTGACTAATAGGGCCTAATACTGCTCAGAAATTGAGAGATAGCATATCTGCTACCAATTTTAGTTATTTAGACTTCCTTGTAATACATATCCCTGACTTCATGTTAGCTACCACTTTAATTGTAATCAGGGTATTTGGAAATGGCTTCTGCTCTATATTGATTTCCTCTATTTTCACTGTTATGGCCTACAATCTAACAAGGGATAATCAGCTATAATCCAGCTAAATACATATTACCAGGTTAAACCCTATTTTAATGTTTACAGTGTGTATTTTAGAAGTTCATTGTCAACAAAAAAAGGAAAAGAGGCTTGTTTTGAGACCCAAAAGCGGTCTCCTTTATTATAAGATAACCTTCTATATCGGTTTCATTCTGTTTAGTTATGGGGTCCAAGAGTGGCCTCTGTGTACACTAGAAGTTTTAAAATTCAATTGGCAAAACAATATTGTATACTGAAGTTGTTTATCTCTTTCTGGATTGACTGCATACATTTGATATTGTTATATCTGATATTCATTGTGAACCTTTTCCTGTAATGCCTCAATATAATATAAATTTTTTTAAAAAAATAATTGGCTAATACCTTCATCTGTGATGCCAGCATGCAAGTAGTTCGTCTGAGTGCAAAGACTTCTAGCCTGGCCATTCTTTCTCCAAGAGCTTTGTGACTTAAGTCTTGGTCAGATGACATGGTGTCCAAGTTGAGACTTCTGTTTCTTTCTTTTAAAGGGAAGACCTTGTTTGGAATCACAGAAGGTAAGCGCGGTGTAGCTGCGTCCGGAATCGGAACCGGCAAGTGAGAGAGAAATCATCCAATGAGAGTTGCTGGCAGAGTGCCGTAGCCTGCGATTGACTCAAAATCGCTAGTAGTTACAAGAACAGGAAGGCAAGTGGCAGGCACTGCAATAACCAAACGAGCGCCACTTGCCTTCCTGTTCTTGTGAGACCTTGTTTGGTCCTGGTCTAGCTGAAGTCATTTTTATGGTCTCTGGTGGATAGGGAGCTTTTCTGCCTCAGGATAAGAAGGTTAAACCTAAGGGTCGCCTGTCCTTTAATTTTCATTCCTTTCGCAACTTCATGGGACACAAATCCTCTTCTTTCAAACCTGAACAATCCAAACCCTCTTGGAGATCCAACAAATCTTGGAATAAGGATACGCAATCCAATAAGCCTCTGAACACAAATCAGTATGAAGGGTCCACCACCATCCAAGTTCGGATCAAGTAAGGGGCAGACTTTCCTTCTTTCAAGAGGCCTGGACTTGCGATCTCCCTGATCCTTGGGCGGTGGAGGTAGTCTCTCAGGGTTACAATATAGGGTACAAATCTCGTCCTCCCAGGGGCAGATTTCATCTGTCAAGGCTATCTGCAAACCAGGAAAAAAAGGCATTCTTACACTGTGTCAGGGATCTTACTTCTCTAGGAGTGATTGCCCCTGTTTCCCTGGCAGAACAGTGTCAATGATTCTATTCCAACCTGTTCATGGTTCCCAAAACAGAGGGGACTTTTCAACCCATTCTAGACCTCAAGTGTCTCAACAAGTTTCTCAGGGTTCTGTCCTTCAAAATAGAGACTATTCGTTCTATTCTACCTTTAGTTCAGGAGGGTCAGTTCATGATTACCATCGATCTGAAAGAAGCATATCTTCATGTTCCTATCCACAAGGATCATTTCCAATTTCTTTGGTTTGCCTTCCTGGATAGGCACTTCCAATTTGTAGCCCTGCCTTTTGGCCTAGCCACTGAATGACAAATCTGTACAAAGGTTTTAGGGGATCTTCTGGCAGTGGTCAGATCTCAGGGAGTTGCAGTGGCACTATACCTAGATAATATCTTGGTTCAGGCACCACCTTTTCATTTAGCAGAATCCAATACGAATTCTCTGTTGTTGATTCTCCACTCTCATGGGTGAAAGTTGAAACTGGACAACAGTTCCTTGGTACCAAACACCAAAGTTTGTTTTTTGGGGACAATCATAGACTCGATCTCTATGAAGATTTTCTTAACAGAAACCAGAAAAGCCAAACTTCTCTCTGCCTGTCTTTCTCTTCAGTCTTCTGTCCACCCCTCGGTGGCGCAGTGTATGGAAGTAATTGGTCTAATGGTGGCTTCCATGGACATTATTCCTTTTGCTCCATTCCATCTGAGACCTCTACAGTTATGAATGCTCAGACAATGGAATGGTGACCATTCTGAACTTTCTCAGAGGATAGTCCTAGACAAAACCACGAGAGATTTTCTGTCTTGGTGGCTCTCTCAGGACCATCTGTCTCAAGGCACATGCTTCTTGAGACCATCTTGGGAGATTGTGACTACAGACACCAGTCTTTTGGGCTGGGGAGCTGTTTGGGTTTCTTGGAGTTCAGGGAATTTGGACTCAGATGGAGTCTGCCCTTCCAAAAAATATCCTAGAATTAAGAGAAATCTTCAATGCTCTAATAGCTTGGAATTGAGTTTGATCCAGTTTATCAGATTTCAATTGGACAACATCACTTTGGTGGCATATATCAACCATCAGGGAGAAACAAGGAGTTCCTTAGCAATGAAGGAGGTGTCTCACATTCTTTAATGATCAGAGACACACAACTGTCACATTTCTGCCATCCACATCCCAGGTATGGAAAAATAGAAGGCGGATTACCTGAGCAGACAGACTTTTCACCCAATGATAACTCACAGGTGTGGAGTGCTGGAGTTAGACCTGATGGCAGTTTGGCTAAATACCAAACTTTCAAAGTACTGTTCCAGATCAAGGGATCCGCAAGCATCTCTGGTGGATGCTCTAGCGGTTCCTTGGAATTTCGGTCTCATGTACATGTTTCCTCCATTTTCCCTCCTTCCTCAGGTATTAGCCTGTATCAAACAGGAACAGGCTTCGGTGATTCTAATTGCTCCAGCTTGGCCTCGCAGAGTTTGGTTTGCAGACCTGGTAAAGATGTCGTTGTTCCCTCTGTGGAAATTACCTCTGAGAAAGGACCTTATACTTCAGGGTCTCTTTCTTCATCTAAATCTAGATTCTCTGAAGCTGACTGCATGGAGATTGAATGCCTATTCTTGTTCAGACGAGGTTTTTCTGAAAAGGTTATTGATACCTTGATTCAGGCTCATAAGCCGGTAACTCGTAAGTTATATAATAAGGTTTGGTGAACATACCTTTACTGGTGTGAAGCTCAGGGTTTCCCTTCGTGGAGTAAAGTGAGGGTTCCCTGCATTTTTTCCTTTCTCCAGGAGGGTCTGGAGAAGGATTTGTCAGTTAGTTATCTGAAGGGTCAGATTTCTGCCCTTTTCTGTTCTGTTGAATAAATGTTTGGCTGACTTACCAAATGTTCAGTCATTTGTTCAGGCCCTGGTCAGACTCAGGCCCGTGTTTAAATCTGTCTTCAGCTTGTTCTTAGGGTCTTCATCTTGTTCTTAGGGTTTTGCAACAGGCTCCGTTTGAGCCTATGCACTCTGTTGACATTAAATTGTGGCCATGGAAAGTTTTATTTCTAGCTATTTCTTCTGCTCGTGGAGTCTCAGAACTTTTGGCTCTACAGCGTGATCCCCCTTATCTTATTTTTCATGCAGATAAGGCGGTCTCTGTACTAAATTGGGATTTCTTCCAAAGGTGGTTTCGGACCGCAATATCAACCTGGCGATTGTCGTTCCTTCGTTCTGTCCTAATCCTTCTGTTCTAGTAAGCGTAAGGGCCAGAAGGCCACTTCAACTACTCTGTCTTTTTGGTTAAGGAGTGTCATTCAGTTGGCCTATGAGACAATCGCCTCCTGAGAGGATTACGGCTCATTACACTTGGGCTGTTTCTTCTTCCTAGTTTTTTAAAAATGAAGCTACTGTGGAACACATTTGAAGGCGGCCATTTGGTCCTCATTGCATACATTTTCCAAATTTTCCAAATTCTATGTTTTTGCCTCAGCTGAGGCTTTCTTTGGGAGAAAGGTTCTTCAAGCAGTGGTGCCCTCAATTTAGGTCCGCCTGTCTTATTTTCTCCCTCCCTTTCCATTCTGTGTCCTCTAGTTTGGGTATTAGTTCCCACTAGTAATTAGAATGTATTTGTGGACTCTCCATGCAATTGGAAAGAAAACAAAATCTTTGCTTACCTGATAAATTATTTTCTTTCCTGGCATGGAGAGTCCACAACCCACCCTAATGTAAATTTTAGATTACTTTTTATTTTGTAATTTTGTCTAAACTTCAGGCACCTCTATGCCCTTTGTGTCCTCTTCTCTTTCCATATTCCTTCCACCGAATGACTGGGGTATTGTGGGAAGCAGGAGGGATACTTTGCTTTGCTGGGGTGTTCTTTGCCTCCTCCTGGTGGCCAGGAGTTGAATTCCCACTAGTAATTAGAATGTATTAATATACTGTCCATGCCAGGAAAGAAAATAATTTATCAGGTATGTATACATTTTGTTTTTCACAGCTGTAGACATGGGGTATTTTTGTACCAGGATTCTAATCATTCAGCAGCAAGTATACTGGTAGAAGTATGCATTCAAATTAGCATATTTTTATAGAGTGCTTCATTTCAGAATTTTATTTGTGTTAATGAGAAGTCAGCCACAGGTTTGAAAATATGGCAAAAGTAGGCTGAAATTCCAATATTTTAGAGATTCCTAGAGAAAATATCTGTAACATCTTTTTTTTTTATTCTTTAGTAACATCAAACCTTTTTGTACCAAGAGTCTATTTGAATTAGTAAGGCCACCTAAATTACAGCCCGATCACATGTTTGTCAACAAGTGCAAAACCCAGCATCGCAATTTTTAGTCTAATCGAGCAATCACATATACGGCACAGCAGACAAGTTTATTTTACATGTTGGCCGCAGTTTTTACTCCTTTAAACTAACATTGAACTGGCATTGCAAGTCGGTATCACATATAAAGCGCAAGGAGTTACACGCAAAGAATGGAGATGTTTTACTCTATTTTCACCTGGTCACACATAAGCAGGCACAGAAAGCCTTGCGCTGTATAAAAAAGTAACGTAACTCCCTGGAAGCCTTAACAAGCATAACACATGTGCAATATAAACCCTTAAACCGCCACCCCCCACATCGCAATGTCTAATAAACATATTAACCACTAAACCGCCATCCCCCCACATCACAAACTACCTAATACATGTATTAACCCCTAAACCACTAACCCCCGCAACAAAAAGTACCTAATAAAACTATTAACCCCTAATCCGCTAACCCCCCACAATGCAAACACCTAATTAAACTATTAACCCATAAACCGACAACCCTGACAATGCAAAGCATCTAATTAAACTATTAACCCCTAAAGCGCCAACCCCCCACCACGGCAAAGTATCTAATTAACCAATTAACCCTTACTCCACTAACCCCCCCACAACGCAAACACCTAATTAACCGCCATCCCCTGACATCACAAACTTCCTAATACACATATTAACCCATAAACTGCCAACCCCCCACAATGAAAAGTACCTAATACAACTATTAACCCCTAAACCACCAACCCCCACAACACAAGTATCTAATTAAACTATTAACCCCCTAAACCGCCAACCCCCACAATTCAAAGTATCTAATTAAACTATTAACCAATAAACCACCAACCCCCACAATGTAAAGCATCTAATTAAACTATTAACCCCTAAAGCGCCAACCCCCCACAATGCAAAGTATCTAATTAACCTATTAACCCTTAATCCACTAACCCCCCACAACGCAAACACCTAATTAACCTATTAACCCCTAATATGCCACACCCCACAATGCAAACACCTAATTAACCTATTACCCCCCTTTCTGCCAACCCCTCACAACACAAAGTATTAAACTAATAACTAAGCCCCCCTAACCTAACACCCCCTAACTTAACTCCAATTACAATACACTTACATAACATTAAAAAGATACTAACTACATTAAAAAATAATAAAAAATAAAAAAAAATAGAAAACCTAAATTACTAAAAAAATACTAACATTTCCCAAAATAAAAAAAAACCCTACCCTTACAGAAAAAAAACAAAAAACTAAGATTAGAAAAAATAAAAAAGCTAACATTACAAAAAATAACAAACTAACAGCTAGATTACAAGTTTTGCGGTATGGTGCTGTACAGCTATATCGCTGAAAAATTGGCCATTGCACATGGAATGGCAGGTCTCCCATATTACAAGTCGCTGTGGTATAGCTATATTGCAAGCGTTTTAGCCTGTAACGCAATGATCCATTCCACATTCAAAAAATGACTTTTGAGTGTGAGATTTTCATTGCACCTCTATTACAAACGCTAGCGTTATAGCCGATACCGCCCTGATCAATTCCGCAATCTGAGACCAGTAGTTATGGATTTTGTGAAACTAAAATGTTTCACAAAACTCATAATTAAAATGTTATAAATTACACTAACACCCATAAACTACCTATTAACCCCTAAACAGCCATCCCCCCACATTGCACATACTATATTGAACTAATTAACCCCTATTCCACCGCCCACCCACATAGTCAACACTATATAAAGCTATTAACCCCTAAACCGCAGGCCCCCCACATGGCTACTACTATAATAAATAGTAGTGAATGTAGTCCATCGCTAGATTAGCACGGGTAGAGTATTTAGTTAAATTCTATAATTTGAATATATTGTATTTTGTGATTGGATAAATGTTTAATGTATGTACTGCAATGTTGTTATTATATATTTATTGTAGGTAATCCTAAGTATTTATCAACATTCAGTTAATAAAAAGATATAAACAGGTATATACAACTGATATATATAAACTTGTTGTCTAATGTGAGCTTCTTATCTATATATAAAAACTAATAAAACATTTGTATAATTAGACAGAAATTTAATAACTTTTTAAAAGCATACATAAAATAAAAAGGGACGTCTCCCTTATAACATCGATTTCATCAGAGAAAACAATTGAATAACTGTAGTATATATTTCCGCTATTTGATAATCAGGTACCTGTTATATAGTGTAACAAATGATAATGTCCAGAAATTGGATTAAAAAAACTTGAAGATCCAAACGAGATGACCTCCCCGCTATTGTGTCGGGTGTGTGTTACCGGTCCGTTAGTGAGAGACTGGTATTTAAAAATATGTTATGTGACTTTTCCTACGTCACACTTGTGATCGTAGCTGTTTCAATATAGTTGTAATGTAACCAGTGATCCTTTATATTCTGTCAAGCGCTTATTATATTGCAATTTTTTTTACTTTAATCTGTATGTGTATCAGAAGGTGTATTCCCCTATTCCGTGTGTAATTAGGGAGTCTTGGGGGAGATTGCAACTTACGCTGGTCTCTTGGCACACCTGATTTCTCTTTTAGTGTGGTCTTTGAGGTCACATTCAGTGACTTGGATGTTAAACTTTGCGGTCACTTTTAAGTCACAATCTATGACCGCAAAGATATAACCACAAGTTAATACATGCAAGTCACAATCTGTGACCGCAAAGACCTTGCTGTATAACATCACTGATGTCCGGTAAAAATTCTACTACTAGTCACCACTTGTGACCGCAAAGACCCGCAAAGACCCCACCACTAGTCACCTCCGTGACCGCAAAGACCTCATTACAGTCACTACACGTGACCGCCAAGTCCACACTGCGAGGATTGCATTATAGTCACTGCTTGTGACCGCAAAGTTTAACATCCAAGTCACTGAATGTGACCGCAAAGACCACACTAAAAGAGAAATCAGGTGTGCCAAGAGACCAGCGTAAGTTGCAATCTCGCCCAAGACTCCCTAATTACACACAGAATAGGGGAATACATCTTCTGATACACACACAGATTAAAGTTAAAACAATTGCAACATAATAAGCGCTTGACAGAATATCAAGGATCACTGGTTACATTACAACTATATTGAAACAGCTACAATCACAAGTGTGACGTAGGAAAAGTCACATAACATATTTTTAAATACCAGTCTCTCACTAACGGACCGGTAACACACACCCGCCACAATAGCGGGGAGGTCATCTCGTTTGGATCTTTAAGTTTTTTTAATCCAATTTCTGGACATTATCATTTGTTACACTATATAACAGGTACCTGATTATCAAATAGCGGAAATATATACTACAGTTATTCAATTGTTTTCTCTGATGAAATCGATGTTATAAGGGAGACGTCCCTTTTTATTTTATGTATGCCTTTAACAAGTTATTAAATTTCTGTCTAATTATACAAATGTTTTATTAGTTTTTATATATAGATAAGAAGCTCACATTAGACAACAAGTTTATATATATCAGTTGTATATACCTGTTTATATCTTTTTATTAACTGAATGTTGATAAATACTTAAGATTACCTACAATAAATATATAATAACAACATTGCAGTACATACATTAAACATTTATCCAATCACAAAATACAATATATTCAAATTATAGAATTTAACTAAATACTCTACCCGTGCTAATCTAGCGCTGGACTACATTCACTACATATCAACCACTGTTTTCTTAGAGGGGAATACATTAGTCTAGCAGGGTCAATTCTCCAGCGCCTCATCTTTCTCACTACTAGTTTACTACTATAATAAACCCATTAACCCCTAAACTGCTTCCCCCCACATCGCAACTACTAAACTAAACCGATTAACCCCTAAACCGCTGCCCCCACATCCCAACTACTAAAATAAACCTATTAATAAACCTATCAACCCCTAAACCACCGCCCCACATCGCACCTACTAAACTAAACATATTAACCCCTAAAAAGCCAGCCCCAACATCACAACAAATTAAATTAAACTAACCCCTAAAACACTCCCTAATTTTAAATTAAATTTACAATATAACTATCTTTAAATAAATGAAAACGTGCCTGTGAAATAAAAAAAACTAAGTATAAGCTATAAAGAAAAATTAAAAAAAAATTAAAAAACCTAAATTACAAATTAAAAAAAATCCTAACACTACGAAAAAAATAAAAATATGACATTACAAAAAGATAAAAACTCTAAAATTACAAAAAATAGAAAACGAAATTATTTAAAATAATAAAAATTACACGTAATCTACAACCACTATAAAAACAAAAAGACCCCCAAAAACAAAAAAACACACCCTAACCTAACAATAAACTACCAATAGCCCTTAAAAGAGCCTTTTTAGGGCATTGCCCTACGTTAAACAACTCTTTTATCTAAAAATTACAAAGTCCCCCTAACGGTAACCCCCCCCACCCAACCAACCCCCCCAAAATAAAAAATCCTAAGTCTAAATAAAACCTTAGCTACCCATTGCCCCTTAAAAGTGCATTCAGCTCTTTTACTGCCCATCCCTAATAAAAAAAAATAACACCCCAAAAAAAAACCTAACACTAACCCCAAAAAATCTACCCACAGTTCCTGAAGTCCAGACATCCATCTTCATCCAGGCAGTGAGAAGTCTTCATCCAGGCGGCGACATCTTCATCCATCGCGGGGGCATCTCCTATCTTCATCCCAGTGGCACGGAGCTGTGGAGGCGCAGAGCTGTGGAGACGCTGAGCATCTTTGCTGGTGGTGCGGACATCAAGTGTGGAGGATCCTCTCCATACGATCACCGCCGTACACTGAAGCTTGATTGCAAGGTACCCATTTAAAAATGGGGTACCTTGCATTCCTATTCGCTGACATTTTCAAATCAGCCAATAGGATGAGAGCTACTGAAATCATATTGGCTGGGTTAATACGTTTATTAGGTAGCTTGTTATGTGGGGGGATAGCGGATTAGGGTTAATACGTTTATTAGACAAGATGATATACTGTCGTAAGTTAATGTGTAGTTGTGCACATTTCTGAACCTCGCCAGTTTGTTCGACTTACCGCAGTATATCATCTGGCGGCGCAGTTTATGTGATTCACCCGATGTGCGAGGTAAACTTATGACCAACATGGGTTTCAGCAGTTGCGCTGAAACTTACTCCACATATCTAATCTTGCCCTACGTTTGCAATAATTTTGAAAGAAATTGATTTCCTAGATTCACAATGGGTATACATCCAAAATCTATATCTTAAGAAATACTTTTTGCAGACCAACATGTGAGCAAACAAATAAGAAGCCAATTGGAAATAAGTATGTAACGTAAAAATGGATCCCTTCGTATTAACTGCAGTCTTTTAAGTATTATTGTAGTTTTTCAGTCTCATAACAAGATCAATGTTTTTAGAATGTCTAAACACTTAGGGCCAGAACACAAGTGGAACGATATTTATCGCTCCAACTCATGCTCTAACTCTACCACAAGGAAGCTTTTTGCGCACATAGTACAAGTTGAAAGTTTTCGCACAAGCTCTAATCTGATGCACACAAAAAGACAAATTTAGGATATTGCGTGCACATTAACGTATTCCCCATAGAAGTCAATGGAGCAAAAAAGTGAAAAAAAAAAAAAAAAACAAACAAAAACCTAACACCTTAATGCAAACCCAATTGTATATTCTCAAGTGCGCTAACCCGACATGAAAATATGAATATTTCCATTCCAATATTCTGCACATAGCAGTATATGTTCTATTTATTCATAAATACATATTTCTACATATATCATACACATTATAACACTTTATTAAATATGAATATTGCATAAATATGCAATGCACTTATATAAATGTCTATATATGCATACATATGTATGAATGTGTTTATGTGTGTGTATATATGTCTGTAAACTAAAACATATATATATGTATATATATATATATATATATATATATATATATATACAGTATCTCACAAAAGTGAGTACACACCTCACATTTTTGTAAATATTTTATTATATCTTTTTTCATGTGACAATACTGAGGAAATGACACTTTGCTACAATGAAAAGTAGTGAGTGTACAACCTGTACAACAGTGTAAATTTGCTGTCCCCTCAAAATAACTCAACACACAGCCAATAATGTCTAAACCGTTAGCAACAAAAGTGAGTACACCCCTAAGTGGAAATGTCCAAATTGGGCCCAATTAGCCATTTTCTGTCCCTGTGTCGTGTAACTCGTTAGTGTTACAAGGTCTCAGGTGTGAATGGGGAGCAGGTGTGTTAAATTTGGTGTTATGCCTCTCACACTCTCTCATACTGGTCACTGGAAGTTCAATATGGCACCTCATTGCAAATAACTCTCTGAGGATCTGACCTGTGAAGCTCTGGTGAACTCCATGCCTTAAGAGGGTTAAGGTAGTGCTGGACAGGTTTTACAGGTAAAAGAGCTGATTTCTTTGGGGCAATGCCCCGCAAAAGGCCCTTTTAAGAGCTTTTGGCAGTTTAGTTTAGGCTAGTGTTTTTTTTATTTGGGGGGGTCTTTTTATTTTGATAGGGCTATTAGATTAGGTGTAATTAGTTTAAATATTTGATAATTTATTTTTTATTTTGTGTAATTTAGTGGATTTTTTTTGTAATTTAGTTAATTGTATTTAATTAATGTAAATTATTTAATTGTAGTGTAAGGTTAGGTGTTAGTGTAACTCAGGTTAGGTTTTACTTTACAGGTAAATTTGTATTTATTTTAGCTAGTTAGCTAGTAAATAGTTAATAACTATTTACTAACTAGTCTACCTAGTTAAAATAAATACAAACTTACCTGTGAAATAAAAATAAAACCTAAGATAGCTACAGTTGTCAGGGACAGAATAAGTGCACAAAAGTCCTCTATAAGATGAGAGCATACTGTTAGCCAGTTAAGGTTTCAGGTCATAGACCATATTCCTAAACCAAGGAGAGGAGGCAATAGAGAGTTGCTACTTAAAAAGAAAGAAGTATGGTGGATAAAAAATCTTAAAACTCTGTATCCGAATGGATTAAACAAGGATTATGATCTGCATTTGTTTTTATAATTGTTTTTAAATTCCTGTGTATAATAACTGTGGACATGTGTCTATTTGAAATACAATGTAAAAAACATATATGCCAAACCATACAAGTATACATTTAAGTGTTGAGAAATAAATGTTAAAATATAAAGTTGAAAAGTTTAGTTAGAACCTTACCGGTTGGGGATACCAACATGAGCTATGCTCAGGTAAAATCTTGCAATTAATTAAGCCATACCCTATACACAGGTGTATATAAGGGAGATGTTTGTTCTTAATCTATAGCATGAGGAAGGGTCTAAGAGGCTCGAAACGTCGCTATGTTTTTATCCTAATGTTGCTTAAATAAAGAAGAAGTGTTTTAAAGAAAAGTGCTGTTGCCATTGTCTACTTTTGGAATTATATATATATATATAAAATGAATAGAAAGAATAGCTGTTGCATCATACTCTATTACAAGTCATTAATGAATTTTTCAAAATCCAGCAAAACATGATGAAATGTATGACCTATTATATATTAATATCAAATAATAGAAAAATCTTAAATGGATACTAGATAACTTGACATTAATCCAGGATAATCTTGTAAGCAGCTATAGCATGTGCAAAATATGCTTTCATCTCCTCAGTGTCAATGAAAACTCCATTAAGTGCAGTAATGACACGCTGCAATAATATACCTCTAAAGGAAAACATAGATAATTATTAAATTGCATTTCACCACCATGATAGCACACAAATTATGTTATCAGGGGATAATTACAGTATGCTGACAAGGGAAATTAAACATTATAAACAATTAGAACCTTGATTTCCTTTTTCAGTTATATGAACTCAGCTATATTTTGCTTATAGGCTGCACATCAGTGTTTCTCTGTCTTTTAAGTACTCCTAGATTTATCTATCATTTATCTATCTAAATATCTATCTGTTTTTCTGTCTGTCTGTCTGTCTTTCTACTATCTATCTATCTATCTATCTATCTATCTATCATCTATCTATCTATCTATCAGTCTGTCTGTCTGTATGTATGTCTCTCGTTCTGTCTGTCTGCCTGTCTGCAATTCTAAGCACCCCAAAATTGAAATGTTAAATTTACATTTTACTACAACTGACTGACATTGCAACAATTCTTGCAAATAACAAAGAATAATGAAGTTATAAGATAAAACACAAACACATGCACATGCACACATGGGTTTGAGAGCCCCAAAATAAGAGTGTTAAGAGGAGGTTTAGGAAGGCATGACAGGAAAGAGTGGACCTAAAAGTATATAGTAGTGCTCACAAATTTGAGCCCTCTGTCTCACTTCTGCTCCTTTATCCCAAGAGGGATGCTTTGTAATTTAATTATAATTTTGTTTTAATCAACATATTTTAACTAGGTTTAATTATATACATTTATAAAAGTTGGGTTAAAAATTATTAAAGAGAATGGTAGTAGTAATTTTGTGTTAATGAAGGCTCTTTTGTATTTTGCATATTTTAGTGTTATGGTTGGTGTAAAGTATAGTGTTTTTTTTTTTTTTTTTTTTTGTAAGACTTGACCCCTGGGTAAGTGCCTAATTATAGACAGGGATTATTAAATTTTAACTGTAAGGAAGCTATCTGTGGGAGGTCTTACTTTAGAGGGAGTGTTTTTAAATGGGTTTTCTAATATGGGTGATGGGGGTGATTGAGGAAGTCAGGAGTACATTAGCATGGTTAGGGATAGTGGGTGTTGACAATGTAGTGTACCTAAGAATTTAAAGAATTTAAAATTAAATACCATTCTGGACATCTGGGAAGTTTACTGGTAAACCTGTATGTAATTAAAGTGATTACATCTCTCTTTTTTTGTTAAAATGGGCAGAGTGAGCAACATAGTTGATATTAAAAGGCTGCTTATTACATATAGTACAAGAAAACCCCCAGACTTTGCTAATCATACTGTAGAAGCTTAAAGGGCATGTGAGTTGTGACTATTGTATTTGAGAATCTGTCTTTCATAAAGCATATTTTTTAAGAATGATTTTATATTAAATGGACATAAACCCATTTTTTTCATAATTAAGATAGAGTATCTGATTTGAAACATCTTTCCAATTTATTATCTGAAGTGGTCTCATTCTTGACATTTGCAGAATTGACATTTTATTTATGATAATGTCTTAATTTGCGATCTTAAACAGACATTTAGAAAACATAGGCAAAAATGACTCACATTGGTATTTAATGCTGGTGTAAATTGTTCAAAGTCAATTCAAATAATAGATATGAGGAAAAAGCAGAAAGTCATGCAATCAGGGCTAGTGAACATCGGGAACCATGTGAGTATAAAACAGCAAAACAACTGAGTGGAAATGGATCAGCAGCAGTTAAATGGTTTAATAAATAATATATTATTTTAGTATAATACATGCATATCCTAGTTTCACTATTGTATTGTAACAAACGGTTGAATATTGATTTCCATATATAAATTGTACTGCCATTCGATACTCTCTAAAGAGATTACACCTTTGATGTAGATAGCAAAACTATTTTAACATAAGAACCCTTGCCTCCCACAGTGAAGTGTAGCAAAACACCTCTTGGTGACACTGCCTTCTAACAGTGATTTCTGCTCTTTATAACCATTTAATTGGCAAATCTCTATCAGGATTTGGATCCTTTAAACATTGCATTTTTATGGCGATGCTTACAACATCTGGCCTTTGGACTCTAACAAAAGCTAAAATTGTCCTTTCAAAAACAAACCATTTATTTTTTTATGTAGACATTAAAGACTGTACAATTAAACAATTTTTATTTTTTAAAATTGTATTTAATCAATAATCATGACATGTTCAAGTTACAATTTCACATCATTTTAGAAAATATTTAATAAATGTACACTTTGTTAAACATTAACGGCTAGATTTAGAGTTTTGTCGGTAACGACCCGCGTAGCTAACGCTGGCTTTTTTCTTCTTTTTCTTTAAAATAACTCTGGTATTGAGAGTCCACAGAATGGCTGCGTTAGGCTCCAAAAAAGGAGCGTAGAGCATATTTAACACAACTGCAACTCTCGATACCAGAGTTGCTTACGGACGCGGCCAGCCTCAAAAACGTGCTCGTGCACGATTCCCCCATAGGAAACAATGGGGCTGTTTGAGCTGAAAAAAAAACTAACACCTGCAAAAAAGCCGCGTTCAGCTGCTAACGCAGCCCCATTGTTTGCTATGGGGAAACACTTCCTACGTCTGCACCTAACACTCTAACATGTACCCCGAGTCTAAACACCCCTAACCTTACACTTATTAACCCCTAATCTGCCGCCCCCGCTATCGCTGACCCCTGCATATTATTATTAAATATTTTTTTATTTTTTGTAACTTAGTTCTTTTTTATTTTATGTACTTTAGTTAGTTTATTTCATTGTATTTATTTGTAGATATTGTATTTAATTAATGTATTGATAGTGTAGTGTTAGGTTTAATTGTAGGTAATTGTAGGTATTTTATTTAATTAATTTATTGATAGTGTAGTGTTAGGTTTAATTGTAACTTAGGTTAGGATTTATTTTACAGGTAATTTTGTAATTATTTTAACTATTTTAGCTATTAAATAGTTCTTAACTATTTAATAGCTATTGTACCTAGTTAAAATAAATACAAAGTTACCTGTAAAATAAATATAAATCCTAAAATAGCTATAATATAATTATAATTTATATTGAAGCTATATTAGGATTTATTTTACAGGTAAGTATTTAGCTTTAAATAGGAATAATTTATTTAATAAGAGTTAATTAATTTCGTTAGATTTAAATTATATTTAATTTACGGGGGTGTTAGTGTTAGGGTTAGACTTAGCTTTAGGGGTTAATACATTTATTAGAATAGCGGTGAGCTCCAGTCGGCAGATTAGGGGTTAATGTTTGAAGTTAGGTGTCGGCGATGTTAGGGAGGGCAGATTAGGGGTTAATACTATTTATTATAGGGTTAGTGAGGCGGATTAGGGGTTAATAACTTTATTATAGTAGCGGTGCGGTCCGCTCGGCAGATTAGGGGTTAATAAGTGTAGGCAGGTGGAGGGAACGTTGAGGGGGGCAGATTAGGGGTTAATAAATATAATATAGGGGTCGGCGGTGTTAGGGGCAGCAGATTAGGGGTACATAGCTATAATGTAGGTGGCGGCGGCATGCGGACAGCAGATTAGGGGTTAATTATTGTAGGTAACTGGAGGCGACGTTGTGGGGGGCAGGTTAGGGGTTAATAAATATAATATAGGGGTCGGCGGTATTAGGGGCAGCAGATTAGGGGTACATAAGTATAACGTAGGTGGCAGTCGGCAGATTTGGGGTTAAAAAAATTTAATTGAGTGGCGGCGATGTGGGGGGACCTCGGTTTAGGGGTACATAGGTAGTTTATGGGTGTTAGTGTACTTTAGAGCACAGTAGTTAAGAGCTTTATGAACCGGCGTTAGCCCAGAAAGCTCTTAACTACTGACTTTTCTCTGCAGCTGGAGTTTTGTCATTAGATTTCTAACGCTCACTTCAGCCACGACTCTAAATACCGGAGTTAGAAAGATCCCATTGAAAAGATAGGATACGCAAATGACGTAAGGGGATCTGCGGTATGGAAAAGTTGCGGCTGAAAAGTGAGCGTTAGACCCTTTTTTGACTGACTCCAAATCCCGGCGGTAGCCTAAAACCAGCGTTAGGAGCCTCTAACGCTGGTTTTCACGGCTACCGCCAAACTCCAAATCTAGGCCTAAGACACTTCATCACTATTATAATTATTAATTTTGATTACTCTTTTTATGTTGTTTATAAATTTCAGAAATTACCTTGTTTATTAACACGATAACTGAAGATAAGTAAAATCTGAACGGCCCATGGATGGTGGATTTTTAAGAGCTTAAGCCTATTGACATTTAAAAATTATTGTTAAAAAATGTTTCTTGATGAATTATGATAGATTTTTTGAATTGTCTCACTGCATGGCAATGATGGAGAAATAAGGTTTACTGCATTTAAATGGATAGTAAATTCAAATTAATTTTTCATGATATGGCAAGGTTCATGGGCAGCAAAGCACTACTAGGAGCAAGCTGGTTATTGGTGGCTGCACATATATGACTCTTGTCATTGTTCACCAGATGTGATCAGTTAGCTCCCAGCTAAGATACCAAGAGAATTGGAAATGTGTTTAGGTTTGTATGCTCTATCTTAAATTATGAAAGAAAAATGTGGGGTTTTATGTCCTTTTTAAGGTAAGAAAATCAATGTCTTCTCCATTCACTGTAGAAGCCAGTTCACCAATAAGAGAATACCAAAACAATATGATAAAATGATCTGGAAGAGAAAATATCATCGATAAACCATAGAAAACACAAGCAGAAAAATTATATTTGCTTTAGCACAAAATTCAGGTTTTTTGTTTGTTTTTTTGCAGAGTTGATTTGTCCTGTGTTTCGTAACTTGGTACACTGTAACAATACAGAAAACAATCAATGTTGTGACCAAGCCTGAAGCAATTCCTTTTTATTAGGGTTGCTCCAATACCAATACTAATATCGGTAACGGTGCCGATACCAAGTTTTTGCATGAGTACCTGTACTCGTGAAAATGCTCCGATACTTAAACCGATACCTCCACTTTTACCCATACACAATCTTGTGGCATTTTTTCAAATTGCATGTTCCCTTGTTTCATTTTAAGCTGCAGTATTGTGGAAAGTGAAAGACTGTTCAGCTTAGAGTCAAACCTCCTTACTGATAGCAGAAACATGCAGAGATGCTTCTGTTCCTTAAAAAGAATTTGCCAGTAACTTTGAAAAATTATTCTAATTACTAGATTGCCTGTAATACTGCTAGTTCTCATCTTGCAAAATGATGTTCTAAACATACTGTACTCTGAGGAACATTCTTAGCCAGGGCTGGGCTGGGAATAAAATGCAGCCCTGGAAAAATATGAAAACCGGCCCTATTTTCCGTTGAATCGATAGAATGTACATGCCCCTTTATCTCAAAGGGGATTACTGGGACACTCCCCCAATATTCAGAATTAAATTATATTTCATTTTAAGCTGAAGTGGAGACTTAATTAAAATTGTTTACTTCTGTTCTGCCAATACAAATTGCTGTTATTTGTAATATTGTAGGAGAGATCACTGTACCTTGTTCAGACAAACCCCTGAAGTACTGGGCAGTTAATAAACTGAGATTTCCAGCTCTGGCTAAAATGGCCCAAATATCTTTCTGCTCCATGCAGTAGTGTGGAAAGTGAAAGAATGTTCATCTTAGAGTCAAACGTCCTTACTGATAGCAGAAACAGACTTATAGCTGAACATGCAGAGATGCTTCTGTTCCTTAAAAAGAGCTTGCCACTAACTTTTGAAAAATTATTCTAATTACTAGATTGCCTGTAATACTGCTAGTTCTCATTTTGCACAATGATGTTCAAAACATTCTGTACTCTGAGGAACATCTTTAGCTTATCTAATTGCAAGAAGATTATTCATAGGAAAAATTAAGTTAATTCCTATGAACACTCATCCTACAATTATAGAACTAGATTATGTTTGATTGGTAAGCTTTACCAATGCTCTGTTCACATTTCCAACTCCATGGACTTTGATAGAGTTGGACATGTAATGCGAGCATTGGTAAAGCTTACCAGTCAAATGTAATCTATCCCATAGTGTTGTTCCCCATGATTAACCCCTTAAGGACCACAGCACTTTTTCCATTTTCTGACCGTTTGGGACCAAGGCTACGGTGTTTGTGTTTAGTTGTAATTTTTGTCTTACTCATGTACTGTACCCACACATATTATATACCATTTTTCTCGCTATTAAATGGAATTTCTAAAGATACCATTATTTTCATCATATCTTATAATTTACTATAATTTTGTTTATAAAATATGAGGAAAAAATGAAAAACAAACACACTTTTTCTAAATTTGAGCCCCCAAAATCTGTTACACATCTACAACCGCCAAAAAACATCCATGCTAAATAGTTTTTAAATTTTGTCCTGAGTTTAGAAATACACAATGTAAGTTATTTGCTTTTTTTGCAAGTTATAGGGCAATAAATACAAGTAGCACTTTGCTATTTCCAAACCACTTTTATTCAAAATTAGCGATGTTTACATTGGAACACTAATATCTGTCTGGAATCCCTGAATATCCCTTGACATGTATATATATATATATATATATATATATATATATATATATATATATATATATATATATATATATATATATATATATATATATATATATATATATATATATATAAGAGAAACACAACCCAAACTATTTATCTAGTCCCATTTTGGTATATTTCATGCCACCATTTCATGGCACAAATGGTTGTAAATGCTTCTCTGGGATCCCCTTTGTTCAGAAATACAGACTTATATGGCTTTGGCATTGCTTTTTGGTAATTGGAAGGCTGCTAAATGCCGCTGCACACCACACATTTATTATGCCCAGCAGTGAAGGGGTTATTTAGGGTTAATTTGGTAGCTTGTAGGGAGCTTGCAGAGTTATTTTTAGCTTTAGTGTAGAGATCAGCCTCCAACCTGAAACATCCCACCCCCTGATCGCTCCCAAACAGCTCTATTCCCTCCTCCACCTCACAATCGTTCCCGCCATCTTAAGTACTGGCGGAAAGTCTGCCAGTACTAAAATAAAAAGCATCTTTTAATTATTATTTTTTTAACATATTTACATATTCTGCTGTGTAGGATTCCCCCTTAGCCCCCAACCTCCCTGATCCCCCCAAACAGCTCTCTAACCCTCCACATCTACCTTATTGTGCGCCATCTTGGGTACTGGCAGCTGTCTGCCAGTACCCAGTTTTCCATAAAACTTTATTTTTTATATTTTTTTTATATATTTTTCTGTAGTGTAGCTTCCCCCCTTATTAAACAACCCCCCACCCCTCCCAGATACCTTAGAACAAAATTCCCTCCCTCCTCTCTCCCACTTTGTGCAAAAAAATGTGTCATAGTGTAGCGGTGCCCACATGCTCCCGCCCCCGTGCACGCGCCCGCCCCTGCCCTCCGTGCACGCATATGCGCCTATGCGCACCCCTGGCGTCCCCTTACATGATCCCGCCCCATCTTACGCTCAACCCAATATCAATGGCCACCCACCCGCCTCCTAAATCGGCTCCTACCCACCAACGATCGTGGTCATCGATGTCCGATGCAGGGAGGGCCACAGAGTGTCTCTCTCTGCATTGGATGACTAGAAAATGAAATGTTATTGCAGGATGCCTCCTGGATGGCAATGTATTCATACTTCTCCATCACCTGATACTAGAGTGATAGATTATTATTATTATTATCAGGTATTTGTAGAGCGCCAACAGGTTCTGCAGCGCTATGAACATAGGTGGTATATAAAAACGATTACAGGGATCAAATGGGGAGAGAGGGTACTGCAGAGAGTTGCACTGTTGTAGTCGGCTCTTATGAAGGTGAAATAGAAACAGCTGGGCTCATAGGCTTACATGCTATGGGGTTTTAGGGGATAGCAGTGGATAGTAAGGTTAGTGTAGGTTGTAAGCGTCCCTGAATAGTAGAGTCTTCCGGGAGCACTTGAAGCTTTTAAAACTAGGGGAGATTCTTGTGGAGTGAGGCAGAGAGTTCCATAAGATGGGAGCCAATTTGGAGAATGTGAGGAGGTAACAAGAGCGGAGGAGAGTAGGAGATCATGAACGGAGTGAAGGGGATGGGAGGGAGAGTATCTGGAGACAAGGTCTGAGATGTAGGGGGGAGCAGTGCAATTGAGGGCTTTGGGTTTAAGAGTGAGAATTTTGTGTTTAATCCTGGAGGCAAGAGGAAGTCAGTGAAGGGATTGGCAGAGAGGTGTGGCAGATGAAGAGCGACGTGCAAGGAAGATTAGCCTGGCAGAGGCATTCATTATGGATTATAAAGGATTATAAAGGAGCTAGACAGCAGCTAATGAGACCAGCGAGGATAGAGTTGCAGTAGTCAGGGCGGGAAAGGATGAGACAGTGGATTAAAATCTTTGTTGTGTCTTGTGTAAGGAAATGTCTAATTTTAGCGATGTTTTTAAGGCGGCAGGCTTTAGCCAAGGACTGAATGTGAGGAGTGAAAGAAAGATCTGAGTCCAGTGTGACCCCAAGACATCGGGCATGTGAGGTTGGGGTAATGATGGAGTTATAAACAGTTATAGAGACATAGGGGGTGGAGATTTTGGAAGAAGGTGGGAAAATAAGGGGCTCAGTTTTGGAGACATTTAGCTTAAGGTAGTGAGAGGACATCCAAGATGAGATATGAGAGAAATAGTTAGTGACACAGGTTAGCAAGGAAGGAGGTAGTTCTGGTGCAGAGAGGTAGATTTGAGTATTGTCGGCATACAAATGATAATGAAACCCGTGGGACTTTATTAAGGAACCTAGTGAGGACATGTAGATTGAGAAGAGAAGGGGACAGAGGACAGAGCCTTGGCATACCCCAACAGAAAGAGGTAACGAGGCAGAGGATGCCCCAGAGAAGGCTACACTAAAGGTAGACAGAAAGGAAGAGAACCAAGAGAGAGCTGTGTCACAGATGCCAAAGGATTGGAGGGTATTGAGCAAAAGAGGGTGGTCGACAGTATCAAAGTCTGCAGACAGATCAAGGAGGATAAGTAAAGAGAAGTGGCCTTTTGATTTTGCTGTAAGTAGGTTGTTGGTAACCTTAACAATTGCTGTCTCTGTTGAGTGAAGGGGGCGAAATCCAGATTGCAGTGGGTCAAGGAGGGAGTTTAGTGTAAGGAAATGGGATAGATGTGCATATACTAGCTTTTCAAGAAGCTTTGAGGCAAGAGGTAGTAGGGAAATAGGGCGGTAGTTGGATGGGGAGGTTGGATCGAGAGAAGGTTTTTTGAGGATATGTGTGACTAATGCATGCTTAAAGGGACAGTCTAGTCCAAAACAAACTTTCATGATTCAGATAGGGCATGTAATATTAAACAATTTTCCTATTTACTTTTATCACCAATTTTGCTTTGTTCTCTTGGTATTCTTAGTTGAAAGCTTAACCTAGGAGGTTCATATGCTAATTTCCTAGACCTTAAAGGCCACCTCTTAAGAATGCATTTTAACAGGTTTTTCACCACTAGAGGGTGTTAGTTCATGTTTTTCATCTAGATAACACTGTGCTCATGCACATGAAGTTACCTGGGAGCTATCACTGATTGGCTAAACTGCAAGTTTGTCAAAAGAACTGAAATAAAGGGGCATTTTGCAGAGGCTTAGATACAAGATAATCACAGAGGTAAAAAATATATAAATATAACTGTGTTGGTTATGCTAAACTGGGGAATGAGTAAAAAAGGAATTATCTATCTTTTAAAACAATAACAATTCTGGTGTAGACTGTCAAGGTATTTGAAATATTATTAAATAATATATACAAGTATATTTGTCTTTATTTAATAAGTCTGTGGATGTGCACATCAAATAATTCATTTAGAGATCTCCCACACTCAATATGCTAAATTATGCAATTGTATAACCACAAGGAACTGGAAATTAACACAGGTAAAATTCTAAATACACATCTCCAGGCTGAACCAAAGACAGCATTTTGATGCATAGATCAGTATACCTACTCATATATGGACTTCCTGCCAACAAAGGAGCTGATAATTAGCACAAGTTTGTTGAATGGCTCATACTGTGTGGCTGCTAACACTGAGATATACAAATGGACCCCATGTGGTGAGTAAAAGACGAAGAGTCTGGGAACTTAAGTTAGAAGAAAGAGCAGAAGAAAGTGTTTGGAATAATTCAAATAACCCATATATGTATATATATGGGACTGAGACATTTTATATTAAATGAATGATTGCTATGTTGAGTAATGACTACATCAAATACATATGAATGCTTGGATCGTTTCTAATAATTATTTCTATTTTTATTGCAGACAACCATTGGTCATGGGCATCAATCTATGCACTTAGAAAGAGGTGCACTAAATACCTCAGCCTCTGTGTTTTTAAGAATATGAATAGATATTTGTGAACCTAAAAAGAAATAATAAATGACACTTATTACTTTATTTCAGATGGAGTGCCCGCATGGGATGAAATAAGTCATATCATATGAATGTGCAATAAATGTTTATAAAGTTTTAAATACATCTCTTGGAATGTAGTGAGATGAATGTATGTTACTTTGATGTGAAATTACTATGAAATATAAACTTTCTGTTAGGCTAAATGAAATATAAATTATTTTAATATAATGTTAGATATATTTGATGTTTCATATCAAAATGATCAGAAAATTCATAAGATATAACTTATCCAAAACAAATGTTGTGAATAGTTGTTGCAGTAAATTATGATAAAATGAATAACCATTTCATAGAAATACTGAATTAAGTGTAAAATGTTTAGAAATAGTGCTGCATGTATTGCTGTGTTGTGATGTCTGCTGCCACCTAGTGTTATGATGCGATATTGCAGCCATGAGATGATTGGTTGTTGCGAGGATGCATTTCCGTGACAACACACTTACCAAATAAACCAATTCATGTTCAGTTGCAAAGAACCAATCCGAGAAAAGGTTTCCATTTGGGCGTTTCCAATTTCACCAGTGAGGAGAACCCATATAAAGTGATTGCAACATAGAGAGAGATTTTCTGCTACGCTAAACTTGTGACTGGTTCCTGTTGGGCGTGAAATACCATTTACTCAAAGCTAAGCTGATCTATTCTACTCATTGACTGCAAATTATACTTTTTGGTATTCTGAGGTGAAATTGGATCTGTTGAGAAACATTGGAAACTGGATATCGTCTGGTTTATTTGGTAAAGTATACAAAGTTATTGGTAACATAAGTTATATGCATAGTCACTACAGTTAAATTATAATAAGCAGATTTAAGGAAATAGTTTATATTTCAAGTTAGCATTTCATAGCCTATGTATTGTTAAACTAATCCCAATCTTAAATTGTTTATCTAGGCAAATATATAATAATAATTCAGAAGTGTATATTGTATTATTGTTTAAATTTGTATCTGGTAGACTAAGTGATTTATCTATGAAAGTTCTGGTTTTTTAAATCAATATTGTATTAGGATAAATTGCAGTTAAATAGCATAATATATATATATTATCCTATTGTTTATAAGCACTATTTAGAATTGTATTGCTTGGATGTTAAAAGCGAAAGATTTTAGTCTCATTGTAATATTTTAAATGCAGCTCTGAATGAAAGGTTGGTTTTACAGATACATTTTTCTGGGTTCTATAAGAAGGATAGCATATCTTAATAGTTGGTTTTAAACGTAGGAGAGGGAGACTGGTAGTATGTTGAGAGCTGATTTCATTTCTGATGGAGTCGATTTTGTTGTTGAAGTAGCTGGCAAAATCTTGGGCTGAGAGAAAAGTTGTGGTGGGAGGTGGGGGTGGGCGGAGAAGAGTATTGAATGTGGAGAACAGATGTTTTGGGTTTGAAGAAAGAGTAGAGATGAGAGTGGAGAAGTAATGTTGCTTACATACTGTACATTAAGGGCAGAATAGTAAGAGTTCAAGATGAACTTATAGTGAAGAAAGTCAGCAGAACTCCAAGATTTCCTCCAGTGTCACTCAGCAGTACCAGAACATCTGCATAGGTACCATGTCAGAGGAGTATGCCAGGGCTGAGGATGAGTGCATGTTTTCCGAGTTATGGTAGGTGGGGTCAGGTTATCAAGGACCAATGTAAGGGTGGAGTTACAGTGGCAGATGGATTCATCAGGACAGGAAAAGGAGGGGATGGAAGAGAGAAGAGGTTTGAGAGAGCTAGCTAGCTGTTGCTGATCTAATGACTTGATTCTTCTGTGAAGTTTAGTGTGAGGGGTAGAAGGAGGGAGAGTTTTAGGGAGGGAGTTGATGGTACAAGTGAGGAGGTGGTGGTCAGAAAGAGGAAATGGTGAGTTTGTGAAGTTTGAGATAGTGCATCGATAACTGAAAATTAGATCAAGGGAGGGATCATCTTTGTGAGTGGGAGAGTCAATCCAATGTGACAGGCTAAAAGAGGAAGTAATTGCAGAAGAGGCAGTGGGATTATCAACAGGGAGGTTGAAGTCACTGAGAATGAGGGCAGGGGTATCCGAGGAAAGTAATTAAGGTAGCCAGGTGGCAAAGTGATCTAGAAATAGAGTTGTGGAGCCAGGGGGGTGGTATATGACTGCATCGAGTATAGAGAGGGGACAGGATAAGTGAATCATATGTGTTTCGAATGAAGAAAATGTGAGGGAAGAGAAGGGCTGTATTTGTTGAAAGGTGCAACTAGAGGAAAGTAAAATACCAACACCACCTCCTTGTCTATTGTCAGACCTAGGAGTGTGATTGAAGTGGAGACCCCCATGTGACAGTGCAGCAGAGGAAGCAGTGTCTGAAGGAGAGAGCCAGGTTTCTGTGAGAGCCAGAAGATTGAGAGAGTGTGAGATAAAGAGGTTGAGGATAGAAATGAGTTTGTTGCAAACAGAGCGAGAGTTCCATAGTGCACAAGTGAAGGGGGTGGTGGCTCTAGATGCAAGAGGAATAAGGTTAAGGTTACCAGAGTTTTGTTTTGTCTATTGAAGGGCACACATGGGTGTGCAGGGCAAGGAAGTAAGTTGTGGGGGACCAAGATTGGGGGAGATGTCGCCAGCAGCTAGTATGAGCAAGAGAGAGAGTGACATGAGATGAGATGTGGATTTGCAGTAGTGAGACTGTTTTTGTGATGAGTTGCAAGGGGGAGAGAGTCTTTAGGAATGTGTGAAGTTCATGTATACAAAAGTAAGGTGAGGTTAAGCGAGATGGGCTAATGAGCAGTGCAGGTGGTGAGGGGTAAGGAGTAATTGAGCAAAGTTGTTTGTTAAACAGACAAAAGGTGGTAAAAAGGAATATGAAGATATTTAGCATTTTTACAAAAGAGTCAAACAGTGTATACAACTCAGTATAAAGACAGCACTTGCCTTATCCCTTTCCACTCCTTGTATAATTCTTTGTGCCTCACTTATAAATGTTCACTTAAGAGATGTGAACAGAAGATCTTACAATACTGCTATCTAAGCCTGCATTGCTAACCCTGCATAGCTTTCCCTTAGCAGTGTTAAATTTATAGGCCACAGCATTCAGCTGAATGAAATAAATTAGGTAAAGACCTGATCAAAGACAGTCAAAGGCCAATTGGGAAAATTTGATTCAGGGGGAGATAAGTTAAAAATAACAGACAATAGAATTTGGGGGAGGCTGTGGTTAAACCATTAGTGAAATTATAAATTTAGGAATTAAAACAAGTATTTGCAAGGTTTGAACATCACATAGATAAAGGGAAGATATCAGCAGGGTAAATACATAATTAATTAATTATACAGACAAATGCTAAAAGAGAGGCTTGAAATGCAGATGACACAAAAAACAGGGACAAAGGCAGGATTTGAATGCTGGGACCCAATTCACATACCAAAAGAGAGGCTTGCAATGCAGATGACACAAAAAAAAACAGGGAAAAAGGCAGGATTTGAATGCAGGGACCCAATTCACATACCAAAAGAGAGGCTTGAAAAGCAGATGACACAAATAAAGAGAAAGGGCAGGATTTGAATGCAGGGACCCAATTCACATACCAAAAAGAGAGGCTTGAAATGCAGATGAAAAAGGCAGGATTTGAATGCAGGGACCCAATTCACATAATTAAAGAGAGGCTTGAAATGCTATATTGCTGCTTCATACATTACAAAGTGTTGCCAGGAGGTCTTTCCCAAAGACTTTATCACAGAATAAATAGTCTTTTTCAGAGCTTTCAAGAAGAAGGAAAAAGAACAAACAGAAATAAGCTGCAAAACAAATACTTCAAAATATAATTCAACATTTCTTTTTGATAGCAACATTTGTATTTTTTGCAATGTGTGGACACACTTTTTGAAAAGGCTTTTAATTAGGTTCATCTGCATTTATTTTCTGTGGCTAATAATCAATCACTATGTAGAATATTGTAGGTTTAAGGTACAGAATGCTCCAGGACCCCTCCAAGTTATATGAAAGTAGCAAAGTATAGGAAAAGCATATAAAATAAATCATGATATTGAATTGTATGTTTTGCTACACTTAATTAAACCTTTCATTCAGTTTTTAATTTACATTCCCTTTAAATTCTTAACACTCAACAAAAATGACCTTTCTTTTGAATGCAGAGTTTAAAGGGTCAGTGCATTGTCAAATTGGTCTTAAAGTAATGTGTTTCCAATAGCTTGTTATACCAGCTGTAAACTAAACAAGGTATATGAAATTGCTCTTTATATTTATTTTTGTAAATTAAATAGTTATTTTTAGTAGTTGAAACCACAACCAATTTTAATGGGCTGAGCTTACAGCTTGAACAGGCCTTCTTATCATTCTCACTATACACAAAAACCTTCTTATTGTAGCTCTGTATACACAAAGCCCAATAATTAGAGAGCACTTAAAAAATTATATTTTAGTATCTCTCTCCAACCACTGAGAGTATTATAAAAGATGCTGCTTCTTGATAACACTGCTTTTCTGTAGCTAATACTGCAATATTGACATTTTCAATATAGGTGGCAGTTAAAACAGGCACAATCAACTTTTTTCCAAATGACAAAATAAAGGAGCTATTTGTAAACAATGTAATTGTCAGGGTGCCAGGAATCAGACTGAGATGAGAAGGAAGAAAAGTTTTTAATAAACTTTCTATAGTAATTGGCGAACTCCAAAACACGTTGAATAGACCGAAGACCTTGTCAGGATCCATGGAGAACCCTGCAACGGATATAACATAACCTAGGAAGGTTACTTGAGTCTGATGGAACTCACATTTCTCGAGTTTACAAAACAGGCCGTTCTCACATAGTCTCTGAAGAACCCGTGTAACATCAGAACGATGAGCCTCAAGTGTGGGTGAGTGTATGAGGATGTCGTCTAAGTACACCACAACACACTGTTGCAACATATCTCATAGGACATCAATAATAAATTCCTGGAAAACAGCAGGAGCATTACATAAGCCAAAGGGCATTACAAGATACTCATAATGCCCGCTTCTGGTGTTAAATGCTGTTTTCCATTCGTGGCCCTTCTTAATCCTAACAAGATTGTACGCTCCTCTCAAATCAATTTAGTAAAGACTGTAGCTCCCTTGAGGTGGTCAAAGAGTTCCGTAATAAGTGGCATAGGGTAAGCATTCTTAATGATAAGACGATTAAGACCCTTATAATCGATACATGGTCTTAACTCGCCACCCTTTATCTTCACAAAGAAGAAGCCAGCCCCTGCAGGAGAGCAGGATTTGCAGATGATCCCCCATGACAGAGCATCGGCAACATACTCCTCCATAGCACAATTCTCTGCAACCAACAGAGGGTACACCCGGCCCCGAGGAGGAATGGCTCCAGGTTGCAGGTCTATGGCACAATCATAAGACCGGTGAGGAGGCAACGTACCAGCACGCACTCAAACACGTCTAAGAACTCTCGGTACTCCTCTGGCAATTGAGATACCGAAGAAGTGCACAAGACTTTAACTGGTTTCCAAAGACAAGTGGAAATACATTGCGGGGACCACGACAAAATTTCGGACCTGTGCCAGTCGAGACTGGGATTGTGCTTTTGGAGCCAGGGATAACCCAGAACAACCGGAAAATGTGGAGAGTTTATCACCTGGAACTGGAGAGTTTCAAAATAGAGAGCCCCAACAGCCATGGACAACGGAGCAGTTTCGTGAGTAATAAGTGTGGGCTGAAGGTGCCTGCCATCAATGGCCTCAATAGCAAGCAGAACGGATCAAGGCAAAACAGGAATAGAGTGCTTTGATACAAAAACACTGTCAATGAAATATCCCAGTCCACCCAGGAAAGGACAACCATGACCAAAGGTTTCTCCTTAAGTGGTTCCGGGGACGAGGATAAACCACCCAAGGTCTGCCCCAGACAGGACCTTAGGTGTGAGCGTTTCCTGGCCATGTAGGACAAGACTTCAAAAGGTGGCCCTGTAACCCACAATAGAGGCAGAGCCCCTCCCTCCTCCTAAAGGCCCTCTCCGCCACGGAGAGATGGGTGAATCCCAGCTGCATCGGCTCACCAGTACCTGGTGACTCGGGACCAGGAGGCATGGGAGGAGAGGGAGGCATGGGTGGGAACGAACACGTAGGAGACAATGGAACAGGAGGCTTCTGCAAGCGCTTCTTCAAAGAGGGCCTCTCTCTGAGTCAGATGTCAATTAGGATCAAAAAAGACACCAATGCCTCGAGATCCACTGGTAAATCTCTGGCAGCAACTTCGTCTTTGATCACATCAGAGAGCCCATGAAAGAAGGCGGCAACAAGGGCTTCATTGTTCCAACCTACCTCTGAGGCAAGCTTACGGAACTCAATAGCATACTGAGCAACAGATCTTGTACCTTGCTGAATGGACATGAGTCGTTTAGCAGCAGAGGAGGAGCAAGCCGGAACATCAAATACCCTTCAAAAGGAGGCCACAAATTCAGGGTAATTTGATATCACAGGTTTATTAGTCTCCCTCAAGGGATTAGCCCAGACAAGAGCTGTGTCAGAGAGTAACGAGATGAGAAATCTCACCTTAGCTCTGTCAGAGGGAAACGCCTGAGGTAACTATTCAAAGTTAATGCCCACCTGGTTCAAAAACCCTCTGCACTGAATAGGATCGCCTCCATATCTCTGAGGTAGAGGTGCAGAACCGGACATGCTCCTGGTAGGCATAGGTGCAGCAGCGGAAACAGGAGCAGCCATAACTTGCGGGACACTTTGGTCCAAATGTGCAGTGCGAGTCAGCAGAGTTTGCAGGGCTAGTGCAAATTGATCCAAGTGGTGATCC
The DNA here is from genome assembly GCF_027579735.1 of Bombina bombina. Classification (NCBI taxonomy): domain Eukaryota; kingdom Metazoa; phylum Chordata; class Amphibia; order Anura; family Bombinatoridae; genus Bombina; species Bombina bombina. The sequence goes on along the minus strand of NC_069500.1, from coordinate 1,054,207,502 downwards.
TGTTCATCCATACTGGAAATGATGGCAGGTAAAGGTGGATTATTAGCACCATCAGGATTCATTGCCTTTGCGTAGTGTCAGAGTGCCAGGAATCAGACTGAGATGAGAAGTCCAAAAATAATCACACCTTTATTAATAGCAAAAAATAATAAAAAGTCCACAAGTCAAATAACAAGCCAGGAGTCAAAACAGAGCTGGTAGTCAGGCGAGCCGAGTCAGGAGCCAAAGCGAATAGTCAGACGAGCCGGAATCAAGAACAAGGAAAACAGCAGAGTCAGGAACAAGCCAGGGATCAGGAACCAGGAAGGACGTCAGGCAGCCAGGTAAAACACAGGAGCTCTCACAAACAGGTCTGAGACAACGCAAAGGCAAAGCATACTGAACAGAGGCCCTTTAAATAATAAGTGTTGACATCACAATTCTGAGACTGCATCCTGTCTCACATGGATGATGCACAATAGTCTGGCCATAAATGGAAGTGCAGGCAATGAGCAGCATCCCCCACAATGCACCAAGTCAGGAAGAGAGGTGAGTAAAATGGCTGCCAGAAGCACATGGCAAACATGGAAAAAACTCTGACAGAAATACACATAAGCAGGTAAAATAGTTAACTGTCAATCCAATAAAGCATCTGTTGGAGGAGCTTTAGCTTCCAGTCACTGGCTGTACCTCCCTTTCTCTGCCTGCACACTGTGAAGTTAGTGAACTGCTGACACTTGGAACAGTTGAGTCCATGTTTGTCATCAATTGACAGGGTAAAGACCCTGGAGATGTGTAATGACCCTTTAAGACATTCCACTTCCACCTTTTCACCTGCCTATAAAACCTCACTTCCTGAGATCTACTTTGCTTGATTATTTTGTTTGTTCTGATTGGAATACTTCACAGAAATCAAGTCACTCCTGCTATCATCTCAAACTGAGTGATATTGAACTTTTGCTTATTTGAATTTAACCCTCAAAAATGAACTTTCTAACTAATTGCTGCTTTCTACTAAAGACACTTAATCTGCACAGCCATCTGAATCCATTTCATAGATTGCCTGTCAGTCTCTCTTCTAAAGTGCAGCTCCACCACAGTATTACAGAGGATTTTCTCACATCTCCAGCTGCAGCTGATTCATTCACCTGCTTTGCTAGGACTTCAACTCACCTTCCTTCCGGAAGCTACAGAACAATCTCTCAGCCTGACCAGTACTGCAACTAGCCACTCAGCTCTCAGGAAGAACTCCGGTCTCACTCCGCCATTACAGCGTTCCATGCTGCAAGGGAAAGCCAAGCACAGGCTACCGCAAGTATAACTCTGCTAATCAGATTCTCTCAAGTTGTTTCTAGTTCATATTATCAACCGTACTTACTCAGTCTTTATATTAACAATTAATCTTATGCTAAAGAACTCTATTTTTGATCTAGCTATACATATTTGCCTCTGTGAATTTATCAGACTTGCACACTTGTTTGTCTGAATAGAATCATATTTGTCTAGCAGCATTTCCTGTGAGTTCACTCTTAGCAAAATGCTTGAAGCATATTGCCAGGTTATAATTTGTATCTCTTGGCAACACACTACAATTCTAAAAGATACAATTTATCTTACATAATAATCAAGCCTTAAATATAAATATGGACTCCCAAGCCATAAAAACAGAGTTTAAAACCTTAAACCAAAAAGTTGATTATTTGGCAAGAGCGCTCACAGACTTACAAGCTGAGAACACTGCTTTAAAAAATGTTTATAAGGAAATAATAACTCCTAGAAATCTAGACCCTCCTGAACCACATATTAACCCTCCTGCAGTCTTTTCAGGAAAGAGGTCAGATTTCAGAGACTTCAAAAATTCTTGTTTGCTGCTTTTTTCTATACAGAAAAAATAAAGGTGTGTACTGTTATTTCATACTTAACAGGGGAACCCAGGACCTGGGCTAACCGGGTTTTTGAATTCAGTGATGAGATTTTGAATTCACTTGATGCATTTTTTTCCTTAATGGCATCACTTTATGAAGATGCCAACACACAAATAAATGCAGAAACCAAACTTAGATCTCTCAGACAGGGAAAACGTCCTGTTGAGGATTATGTCACAGAATACCAGATGTGGGCCACAGATACATTGTGGAACGACATCACATTAAGAAATCAATTCAGGCTTGGGCTTAATGACAACTTAAAAGATGAAATCTCCAGAGTAGAGATACCTGAGACCCTAACAGGACTTATTAAGCTGGCAATCACCTTAGACCGCAGGTTAAGGGAACGCCGCACTGAGAGACTGACTTCTGACTCCTCATTTAAAAGACCAACTGCTACCTATATCGAGAAACACACCAGTTAGTGTCCCCATGGAGATTGGCATTATCAAGGCTCCCCTCATACCAGAGGAAAAAGCAAGGAGACGCACCTCTAACCTATGTCTTTATTGCGCTAGTAAAGATCATACAGTGGGTACTTGTCCCATTCTACAACGTACTAAGAAGGGTAAGCCATCCCATATCTATACTGTATCCCTGCAGAAACAGACTCATGCACTTACCATTTTTCTATCTTTGCAGTGGGATCAACATCAGTTCAAGACTGAAGCTGTTATTGACTCTGGCGCATATGGTTGTTTTATAGATGCTTCCTTTGTCAGAAAAAATAAAATACCTATAATTTCAAAGCAAAACCCTCTTTTTATTAAGGTAATAGATGGATCTTTAATCCAGAAAGGACCGGTAACACACCACACCATCCCACTATTGTTACAGACAGAAGAGGGTCATGTTGAATTTCAAAGCTTTGACATCATACCCACAGCCATTCACACAGTCATCTTAGGTTTACCCTGGTTGGTAAAACACAATCCTAGTATCAACTGGGGAAAATGTAACATACATTTCACTTCTGAGTTCTGTAAAAACACATGCTTCCCACAACAGACTATAGCTACACTACAGACTACCATACCTCCTGAGTACCAGGACTTATCTGATGTGTTCAATATCAAAGAGGCTGAGACCTTACCACCCCATAGGACTTTCGACTGTCCGATTGATTTAGTTCCAGGTTCAGCTGCCCCCTTTGGTAAAATATACCCACTATCACAACAAGAGCTACAATATCTCAGAGACTAAATAGATGAAAACCTTAGAAAAGGCTTTATAGTACCATCTGTATCTCCCGCAGCAGCAGGTATATTTTTTGTAATGAACAAAGATCAAACATTAAGGCCAATTATAGATTATAGAGCTCTGAATGCAGTAACCATTAAAAACCGGTATCCACTTCCACTCCTCCCTGAACTCCTTAAACACCTTAACGGTGCATCTATATTTACTAAATTAGACCTCAAGGGGGCGTATAATTTGATCAGGATTAAAGATGGGGATGAGTGGAAGACTGCGTTCAGAACCCGCTACGGGATATTTGAATACAGAGTCATGCCCTTTGGCCTGTGCAATGCCCCAGGTACTTTCCAATATTTCATAAATGAAATATTTAAAGATCTCATTGATATCTGCGTAATAATATACTTAGACGATATACTGATTTACTCCAGAACAACATCTGAACACATAAAACATGTTAGGTGGGTGTTGACACGTTTACGCGAACATAGATTGTTCGCTAAATTAGAGAAGTGTTTATTCCACGTGCATGAGATAAAGTTTCTTGGGTATATCATCACACCAGATAGGATTCAAATGGATCCAGAAAAATTATCTGCAATAAAAGATTGGCCACAACCTAAAACAGTGAGAGCTGTGCAACGTTTTTTGGGTTTTGCCAACTTTTATCGCAAATTTATATTCAACTTCTCAGCTATTGTGAAACCTCTGACCAATCTAACAAAAACTAATACAAAGTTCTTTTGGTCAACAGAAGCCAATGCATCTTTTAAACTCTTGAAAGAGAAATTTTCATCAGCACCCATCTTGTCAATCCCTGATCATACTTGTGAATTTATAGTAGAAACAGATGCATCAGACATTGGCATAGGAGCAATCCTTTCCCAAAGAACTAGTACAGATACTACGCTTCAACCAGTTTCCTACTATTCAAGAGTTTTGCAACCTGCAGAACTAAATTATACGATTGGCGACAAGGAACTGCTGGCCATTAAGACTGCTTTAGAAGTCTGGAGACATATCTTAGAAGGTACTAACAGACCATTCACAATATACACTGATCATAAAAATCTTCAATATTTACGTCAGAGTAGAACCCTCTCGTCACGACAGGTCCATTGGGCATTATTCCTTGACAGGTCTAACTTTGTAATAACATACAGACCAGGACCTTTAAATTCTAGAGCTGATGCTCTTTCACGTGTATATGAACAAAATCAAAAGACAGAACATAACATGTGTCTCATACCTCCAGACAAAATTATAGGTAACCTCACACCATTTGAAAACGATATCCTCAAAGCTCTTCAAACTGATGACATACCAGACATCCCACAACTACAAAAAGACAAAACAGGACTTTATACTTACCATGACAAGATCTATATACCTACACTACTTAGGACTTATATCTTTCAACAATTCCATGATAACCCCCTTTCTGGACACCAAGGTATATATAAGACTAAGGAAGCAATTCAGAGATATTTTTGGTGGCCTAAGATGGCAGATGCCATTCAACAGTACATAGTATCATGTACAGTCTGTGCTAGAAATAAAACTCAGAAACTAAAGCCCATTGGACTACTCACGCCTTTACCAATTCTGGAGATTCCTTGGACAATAATTTCAATGGATTTTATAGTGGAATTGCCAGTATCTCAAAACCATAACACCATTATGGTGGTGGTCGACCATCTCACGAAATTAGCACATTTTGTTCCCCTACCGTCTTTGCCATCTGCAGCTGACACCGCAGACGCATTCATAAAACATATAGTACGTCTCCATAGAATCCCTCAATCCATCATAACAGACCGAGGGACTCAGTTCACTTCACATTTTTGGAAAGCTTTATGTTCAGTTCTACAAATACGACCTAGATTAACAACTTCTTACCATCCTCAGGCTAATGGTTTAACCGAACGAATTAACGGGATTTTAGAACAGTATCTTCATTGCTATATAACACATTTGTAAGACAATTGGTACTCTCTTCTCCCTCTAGCTGAATATTCATACAACAACTCAATATCAGCCTCGACTAAAGTCAGTCCATTCTATGCTACCTATGGTTACCACCCACAAAGCATTCCACTTTCGCGTATAGGTTCTACTTCACCAGCAGCCACTTCATATCTCATCAATCTCCAGGACTCTCTTATCTTCCTAAAGGAACATCTACAGGTTGCCAAAGCCTCGCAGAAACATTACTACGATTTAAGACACAGAGATAGTCCGAATTACAAATTAGGTGATTTGGTATGGCTATCCACAAAATATCTGAAATTATCTGTTCCTTCAAGGTAGTTGGCTAACCAATACATTGGTCCCTTTCCTATAAAGAAGATACTCAATCCAACCTCTGTGACCCTACAACCTAGATACAAGGTGCATCCCACGTTTCATGTGTCTTTGCTGAAACCATATACATCCAGCACCTTTAGGGGCAGGCTGAAAGAACCACCTCCGCCCATTCACTTGGATGACCATGACGAATTTGAGTTGGATTCTATACTCGACTCCCGTATGTACCGTGGTCATTTGGAGTACCTCATCCGTTGGAAGGGCTACGGTCCTGAGGAGGATTCCTGGGTACCCAGGTCTCATGTTCATGCTACCCGTCTCTTGGATGCTTTCCATAGGCGTTATCCTGCTAAGCCTGCATCCTCGGAGCGGATGCTTTGAGGGGGGGGGATCTGTAATGTCCCTTTAAGACATTCCACTTCCACCTTTTCACCTGCCTATAAAACCTCACTTCCTGAGATCTACTTTGCTTGATTATTTTGTTTGTTCTGATTGGAATACTTCACAGAATTCAAGTCACTCCTGCTATCATCTCAAACTGAGTGATATTGAACTTTTGCTTATTTGAATTTAACCCTCAAAAAGGAACTTTCTAACTAATTGCTGCTTTCTACTAAAGACACTTAATCTGCACAGCCATCTGAATCCATTTCATAGATTGCCTGTCAGTCTCTCTCCTAAAGTGCCGCTCCACTTACCACCACAGTATTACAGAGGATTTTCTCACATCTCCAGCTGCAGCTGATTCATTCACCTGCTTCGCTAGGACTTCAACTCACCTTCCTTCCGGAAGCTACGGAACAATCTCTCAGCCTGACCAGTACTGCAACTAGCCACTCAGCTCTCAGGAAGAACTCCGGTCTCACTCCGCCATTACAGCATTCCATGCTGCAAGGGAAAGCCAAGCACAGGCTACCGCAAGTATAACTCTGCTAATCAGATTCTCTCAAGTTGTTTCTAGTTCATATTATCAACCGTACCTACTCAGTCTTTATATTAACAATTAATCTTATGCTAAAGAACTCTATTTTTGATCTAGCTATACATATTTGCTTCTGTGAATTTATCAGACTTGCACACTTGTTTGTCTGAATAGAATCATATTTGTCTAGCAGCATTTCCTGTGAGTTCACTCTTAGCAAAACGCTTGAAGCATATTGCCAGGTTATAATTTGTATCTCTTGGCGTTTGCAACTAGCAACACACTACAATTCTAAAAGATACAATTTATCTTACAAGATGGGAGGTTGGAGTGATTGAATGTGACCAGAGAAATAGGAACAGCATACAGCTAAGACTTCCATTGAGATACAGAGCCGCCAGATTTGCTACTACTATTCTATTAAACGGTTAAGGGGGATGGGTGCAGGCAGTGATCACTTTGAAGGGAAGTTACTTACACAGATACTTACTTTTATTGAATTACCGTCAAACTTTTAGGATTACCAGCCAATTTTTTTTCACCCATTTGGTCCCAGATTACAAGTGGTGCGCTAACAGTTAAGAGCAAACAAAAAAGGTATTTATCGTGGAAAGGGCTTTAACATTGAAATGCATACATATGTCTAAATATGTATATGTATGTATAAATATATATATATATATATATATATATATATATTTACACTGTATATATATATATATATATATATATATATATACATATTACTCAATGGGCTCCATGTACTAAGTTATCTGCAAGGTCTTCGTGACTATTTCCGTCTAAATTTCTGCATGTGGATCAATAGCCGTATGTACTATGCCCCGAATTCATTGAAAAAAATTACATTTACAAGTGTCGAGTGAACTTGTCCGCAACTCTTATATTCTAGTCTTTTTGTAGCTAGAAAATACTCGCTCAACCTAAATCTCGCACAAAATAGTAATTACTAAACTATCTATTTATACGCTTGTGACTTTGTCCGCACCTACCTCGTGAAAAATCCCTCGCCAGCTTATAGGTGATGAGCACCATAATAATCAATAGGGTCTATAAGATATACACCTACAACTGATATAAAAGAGGTAGAATACACTGGAATCTCTACTCACTGTTGATCCTGCTAGCCATGGAGACACTTCTTCAACTGTATATTTTTCGTCTAATGCAAATCAGGGGTAGAAGGCAAATTTGTGAACCTGATGCCTTAGAAAATGTGGTTAGAAGAAGGAGATTGCTGGAACAGCACATATTCCTTCCTCGGGTTCCTTTAGATGTCTTTTCCGATAGAGAGGTTATTCAAAGGTTCCGTCTGGATCGACATTCAATATTGACTTTATATGCTCAAATCGCACATTTTCTAGAGCCAGTGACGGCTCGTTCAATGGCCATTCCCGGACTCCTCAAGTTTATTGGTGCCTTGCACTTTTTTGCCACCGGATCATTTCAGGCAGTGTCCAGCATCATCATTGGTTTCAGTCAGTCTGCCTTTTCACATCATCTATCCAAAATTATTGATGCACTCATGCATGTTTGTCTACCATCTACCACAGAAGAGTAGTTTGTCTACCATCTACCACAGAAGAGTGGCAATCGATAAAGTCTCAATTCTATAGTGTGGCCGGAATGCCAAATGTCCTTGGGGCAATAGACTGTACCCATATTGCAGTTAGAACGCCCCGTTAACGGGAGGAGATTTATCGGAACCAAAAGTTATATAGTGAGGCAATAAGTTCCCGCAACAAATGTGATGTTTCTGACAACTACAGTCACGTGGGACAAACATGGCTGACAAGTTGTAAGAAAATAATAGTACATTCGCAACTAGTGAGGCGTCAGATCTATGAATCATTCGCCTGCGCTCAATGCGGATTAGACACAAGATTTTTTTATGCTGTTTTTTTAGTACATATGGCGAGCGGGCAGCATCTCGCTAGCTGCGAGTTCGAGCGAGTCGACCAGAAAATTGACGCTTTAGTACATGGAGCCCTATAAGCAAAATAGTTTCAATAATCACATATCTAAGAACAGGTATAATACCAATACATTTGATAAATCTATAAATATACTCTATAAGCAAACTAAAAAAAAATAGAAAAAAATAGAAATTGAAAGAGTTTTCCCATCTTACTGTGAATATGTGGGTGTTACAGAAAACTTATTTTTTATTAAATAATGAGAAGGTAATAGTTTTTCATTTAAAAACTCAATATAGATGGGGACCAATCATGGGTTGCTAGCAAGTGAATTGATGAAAACTCATTTTTTTATTTATTCATGTCATCATAAATTAGTCACTAATATGCTCTGCGGAATTCTTAAATCAATAATCAATCATATTGACATTCCTAATATTTTAGCTGGAAAAGTAATTTGTCATCCATTTTATTGTTTGAATTTAATTTCCAAGTTATATATACAGAGAAAGCCTTCATGTGTGAAGAGCATGACAAATCTACAAAGAAAATAAAGATTTATTGATGACCTCAAAGAAACCGACCTCTAAGTTATAACATATGCAAAATTGTACTTATATTTATATACATCAAACATGCCTGCAACACATAAATTAATTGCAACACAATGCAAGAATATATATATATATATATATATATATATATATATATATATTCTATAACATTTTGGTTCCAACAGGAATCTTTATCAAATGGAACAAAAAATGCATAAAGGACAAACCAACACCTTTTCATATACTGTATACTTACATTGATAAGAAATAACAACACACAGCTGTAAGTCCCATTCCGTGTGCATCGACCATGTGATCATCAGATCGGAAATTATATCATCAACCAGAGGATGTAACCATAGTGATTGACGTAAACAAAAGAAGCCAATCGCCGCCAAAGAGGTCAGTACAATGTGTAAGCAAACATGCAGTACACAACATAACCACCATAAAATAAAAATAAAATTCTTCAGGCAATACATCAATTTGGAATATCAATACTTCCAATAACCCCAATTCTCTAGAACACACAGTATGCCCAAAGAAAAAACTGGGCTAGATTACAAGTAGAGCTCTTTTTAACTCTTTCACCCGAACAAACACCACCAGAAGTTAGCGTGTTTATTACAAGTTGAAAGTAAATGGTTTGCAAGCAAGTAAAAATCCACCATGAGCTAACTTCAGGACTATGGATATTTAGATTGCGGTAACTGATATTTAGATTGCGGTAACTTCTTCACCTCTTAGACTTCAATGGAGTTCGTTGTTAAAAAAACCCCAAAAAACCCCACTTATTTTTCACAAACTAACCCGACACCACGTTTGACCAAGTGCACTCAACCCGACATTGAGTTATTCATATTTTACATTCCAATTTTCTTCAAATAGAAAAAAAAGTTTATTTCTTTATATATATACAGGGAGTGCAGAATTATTAGGCAAGTTGTATTTTTGAGGATTAATTTTATTATTGAACAACAACCATGTTCTCAATGAACCCAAAAAACTCATTAATATCAAAGCTGAATATTTTTGGAAGTATTTTTTAGTTTGTTTTTAGTTTTAGCTATTTTAGGGGGATATCTGTGTGTGCAGGTGACTATTACTGTGCATAATTATTAGGCAACTTAACAAAAAACAAATATATACCCATTTCAATTATTTATTTTTACCAGTGAAACCAATATAACATCTCAACATTCACAAATATACATTTCTGACATTCAAAAACAAAACAAAAACAAATCAGTGACCAATATAGCCACCTTTCTTTGCAAGGACACTCAAAAGCCTGCCATCCATGGATTCTGTCAGTGTTTTGATCTGTTCACCATCAACATTGCGTGCAGCAGCAACCACAGCCTCCCAGACACTGTTCAGAGAGGTGTACTGTTTTCCCTCCTTGTAAATCTCACATTTGATGATGGACCACAGGTTCTCAATGGGGTTCAGATCAGGTGAACAAGGAGGCCATGTCATTAGATATTCTTCTTTTATACCCTTTCTTGCCAGCCACGCTGTGGAGTACTTGGACGCATGTGATGGAGCATTGTCCTGCATGAAAATCATGTTTTTCTTGAAGGATGCAGACTTCTTCCTGTACCACCGCTTGAAGAAGGTGTCTTCCAGAAACTGGCAGTAGGACTGGGAGTTGAGCTTGACTCCATCCTCAACCCGAAAAGGCCCCACAAGCTCATCTTTGCTGATACAAGCCCAAACCAGTACTCCACCTCCACCTTGCTGGCATCTGAGTCGGACTGGAGCTCTCTGCCCTTTATCATTCCAGCCACGGGCCCCTCCATATGGCCCATCAAGACTCACTCTCATTTCATCAGTCCATAAAACCTTAGAAAAATCAGTCTTGAGATATTTCTTGGCCCAGTCTTGACGTTTCAGCTTGTGTGTCTTGTTCAGTGGTGGTCGTCTTTCAGCCTTTCTTACCTTGGCCATGTCTCTGAGTATTGCACATCCTTGTGCTTTTGGGCACTCCAGTGATGTTGCAGCTCTGAAATATGGCCAAACTGGTGGCAAGTGGCATCTTGGCAGCTGCACGCTTGACTTTTCTCAGTTCATGGGCAGTTATTTTGCGCCTTGGTTTTTCCACGCGCTTCTTGCGACCCTGTTAACTATTTTGAATGAAACGCTTGATTGTTCGATGATCACGCTTCAGAAGCTTTGCAATTTTAAGAGTGCTGCATCCCTCTGCAAGATATCTCACTATTTTTGACTTTTCTGAGCCTGTCAAGTCCTTCTTTTGACCCATTTTGCCAAAGGAAAGGAAGTTGCCTAATAATTATGCACACCTGATATAGGGTGTTGATGTCATTAGACCACACCCCTTCTCATTACAGAGATGCACATCACCTAATATGCTTAATTGGTAGTAGGCTTTCGAGCCTATACAGCTTGGAGTAAGACAACATGCATAAAGAGGATGATGTGGTCAAAATACTCATTTGCCTAATAATTCTGCACTCCCTGTATATATATATATATATATATATATATATATATATCAGACTGACTGAATTGAACTGTGTTCTTTTTTTATCATTAAAATTTACCACATTTTTTCCTAAGTGGCTCGCTGGATTTTGTTCTTTTTCTTCCTGGGTGTGATCTACAATCTGATATATATATATATATATATATATATATATATATATATATATATATATATATATATATATATATATCATTTAACAGTTACAGGTGAATCACAACTACAAATTCATGATCAATAATATACAATTCCAATTCCAAATCAAACATATGATATTCTCTTCTAACAAAAATACAATAGTTACCTAGATAAATGACAAACTAAACAAATGGAACCCGCATTAAAAGGGACTTCATTTTCTTTGTCTCATGGACATCTCCTAGCATTAATATATATAAAAGATAGTAAGGATGTTCTTTAATTGCAAAATAGTATCCACTCGTGGGAAACCTAGTAGGCTAGTTTCAAGTGAAGGGGTGAAAAATAGGGGTGAAAAAAAAAATAAGAAGGTTATTCAAGAAGTCATATTGCAATTTTAAATGTTATATATAGGTCCTTTTGGTCAAGTTACTAAATAGAATAGATTATGGTTTAAACTTTAAAGATAGCTATGGTTATGTGAAACTGACTCCTTAACTCTATACCTCCATACTGGATATGAGTGAGAAGAGGGATACAACACACAAATCCTAGTGCAGATGAGTGAGATATCAAATGATATCAAATAAATCACGCTTGATGGTATACTCACAAACACTGCAGCACTCAGATGTGCTGATTGGGGCAGACTGGAGTCTCACAGTGCTCCAGCTCGCTGATGTGGTTAATGACTCAATCCACTCGATACAGATGGTAAAGAATGATACAAAGTAATATGTAAAACAAATTGATACTTTAATTAAAAAACATTCGGCTAGATTACGAGTCTTGCGTTAGGGTTAAAAAGCAGCGTTGAGAGGTCCCAACGCTGCTTTTTAACGGCCGCTGGTATTTCGAGTCTTGCAGGTACAGGTGTACTGCTCACTTTTTTGGCGCAACTCTAAAATACCGCAAATCCACTTATGTAAATTGCGTATCCTATATTTTCAATGGGATTTTCCTAACGCCGGTATTATGAGTCTTCCTAAAAGTGAGCGGTAGACCCTCTCCTGTCAAGACTGATACCGCATTTAAAAGTCAGTAGTTAAGAGTTTTATGGGCTAACGCCGTAACATAAAACTCTTAACTAAAGTGCTAAAAAGTACACTAACACCCATAAACTACCTATTAACCTCTGAACCGAGGAGGCCCCCCCAACTTGCAAACACTATAATAAAATGTTTAACCCCTAATCTGCTGAACCGGAGAACACCACCACTATAATAAATGTATTAACCCCTAAACCGCCGTACTCCCGCCTCGCAAACACTAGTTAAATGTTATTAACCCATAATCTGCCATCCCTAACATCGCTGCACCTACCTACATTTATTAACCCCTAATCTGCCACCCTCAACGTCTCCGCCACTATATTAAATGTATTAACGCCTAAATCTAACTCTAACCCTAACACCCCCTAACTTAAAAATAATTTTAATAAATCTAAATAAAATTACTATAATTAACTAAATTATTCCTATTTAAAACTAAACACTTACCTATAAAATAAACCCTAAACTAGCTACAATATAACTTATAGTTACATTGTAGCTAGTTTAGGATTTAATTTTATTTTACAGACAACTTTGTATTTATTTTAACTAGGTACAATAGTTATTAAATAGTTATTAACTATTTAATAACTACCTAGCTAAAATAAATACAAATTTACCTGTAAAATAAATCCTAACCTAAGTTACAATTACCTCTAACACTACACTAAAATTAAATTAATTACCTAAACTAACTAGAATGAAATACAATTAAATACAATAATCTAAAGTACGAAAAAAACAAACACTAAATTACAGAAAATAATAAAATAATTACAAGATTTTTAGGATTTTTTCTACCTTAATTCTGATTGGCTGATAGAATTCTATCAGCCAATCGGAATTGAAGGCACGCCATCTTGGATGACGTCACTTAAAGGTACTGTCATTTAGTCGTCGGATGAAGACAGAAGAGGATGCTCTGCATCGGATGTCTTGAAGATGAACCCGCTCTGGATGGATGATAATAGAAGATGCCGTCTGGATGAAGACTTAGGCCCATCTGGAGGACCTCTTCTTCCCGGCTTGGATGAAGACTTCTGCCCATCTGGAGGATCACTTCTGCCTGGTTGGGTGAAGACATCTCAAGGTAGGGTGATCTTCAAGGGGTTAGTGTTAGGTTTTATTAAGGGGGATTGGGTGGGTTTTAGAGTAGGGTTGGGTGTGTGGGTGGTGGGTTTTAATGTTGGGGGGGTATTGTATTTTTTTTACTTGTAAAAGAGCTTACTTTGGGGCAATGCCCTGCAAAAAGCCCTTTTAAGGGCTATTTGTACTTTAGTATAGGGTAGGGATTTTTATTATCTTGGGGGGCTTTTTTATTTTATTGGGGGGATTAGATTAGGTGTAATTAGTTTTAAAAACTTGTAATTATTTTATTATTTTCTGTAATTTAGTGATTGTTTTTTTTGTACTTTAGTTTATTTTATTTTATTGTAATTAATTTAATTTAATGTAGGGAATCAATTTAATTATAGTGTAGTGTTAGGTGTAATTGTAACTTAGGTTAGGTTTTATTTTACAGGTACTTTTGTATTTATTTTAGCTAGGTAGTTAGTAAATAGTTAATAACTATTTAGTAACTATTGTACCTAGTTAAAATAAATACAAAGTTGCCTGTAAAATAAAAATAAATCCTAAGATAGCTACAATGTAACTATTAGTTATATTGTAGCTAGCTTAGGGTTTATTTTATAGGTAAGTATTTAGTTTTAAATAGGAACTATTTAGTTAATTGTAGTAATTTTATTTAGATTTATTTAAATTATATTTAAGTTAGGGGGTGTTAGGGTTAGGGTTAGTCAGGTTTAAAGGTTAATAACTTTATTATAGTGGCAGCGACGCTGGGGCGGCAGATTAGGGGTTAATAAGTGTAGTTAGGTTGCAGTGACATTGGGGGTGGCAGATTAGGGGTTAATAAATATAATGTAGGTTGCGGAAATGTTGGGGGCAGCAGATTAGGGGTTCATAAGTGTAATGTAGTGGCGGCGGTGTCCGGAGCGGCAGATTAGGGGTTAATAATATAATGTAGGTGTCAGCGATAGCAGGGGCAGCAGATTAGGGGTTAATAAGTGTAAGCTTAGGGGTGTTTAGACTCGGGGTTCATGTTAGGATGTTAGGTGTAAACGTAAATTTTCTTTCCCCATAGTAATCAATGGGGCTGCGTTAGGAGCTAAACACTGCTTTTTTGCAGGTGTTAGGTTTTTTTTTCAGCCGGCTCTGCCCCATTGATTCCTATGGGGAAATGGTGCACAAGCACGTTTTGCCAGCTCACCGCTAATGTAAGCAGCGCTGGTATTGAGGTGAGATGTGGAGCTAAATTTTGCTCTTCACTAACTTTTCTGTGGCTAACGCCGGGTTTATAAAAACCCGTATTACCAGCGTTGTCTATAGGTGAGCGGTGAGGGAAAACTGCTCATTACCGCATTACCGACAAAACTCGTAATCTAGGTGATTAAAAAGATTACATGTTTTTTAATATTTTTTAATTAAAATGTTTTTTAATTAAAGTGTCAATTTGTTTTACATATTACTTTGTATCGTTTTTTACCATCTGTATCGAGTAGATTGAGTCATTAGCCACATCAGGGAGCTGGAGCGCTGTGAGACTCCTGTCTGCCCCAATCAGCACATCTGAGTGCTGCAGTGTTTGTGAGTATACCATCAAGCGTGATTTATTTGATATCATTTGATATCTCACTGATCTGCACTAGGATTTGTGTGTTGTATCCCTCTTCTCACTTATATCCAGTATGGAGGTAAAGAGTTAAGGAAGGAGGAACCAGGATATCAACACGCTGTGTCTAAAACTCTGCTGGATCTGACAAGGTTAACATCAGTGAGCTGGAGCGCTGCCAAAACTTCAGCCTGCACCCAACAGCATGACGAGTGCTGCCGTGTATGTGAGTACAATAGGAGCAAGTGTTTGTTTCTACTTTTGTACTATAATTGATCTGCACAAGGAAGCGCCCCTTCATATAATCTGTTGGCCACAAGAGTATAGTAGACCATTGGATTACTGGATTTTCTGTTAGTGCCCCTGTATATTGGACTTTGTT
The DNA here is from genome assembly GCF_027579735.1 of Bombina bombina. Taxonomy (NCBI): domain Eukaryota; kingdom Metazoa; phylum Chordata; class Amphibia; order Anura; family Bombinatoridae; genus Bombina; species Bombina bombina. The sequence goes on along the minus strand of NC_069500.1, from coordinate 1,054,191,932 downwards.
CCTAATAATTGAGTATCTGTAAAGTTATGTGAAACTGAGTAGCTGATAAGATAGGTCTCTAACCTAAAAGTTAGGTAATAGTATTGAGCTACTGACATCAAAAGCTATAACTTGTGCCCACTGAACATGCTGGAAATGAAAGTTTGTCACACTAGCGGGCTTTATAACTAAGGATATTAAATTTAGGACAGTTGTGGTATAATCAAGATCAACCACATAAGCAGACCCCTCGATAAGAGAGGTACTTTAATTTTTGGGAGGGAGTAATTGGAAAACAAAAGGGCTTTAAATAATTTAAGCAGTTGGATATGCTATGAACAGTGAAAAAGGTAGCTGTGGGGGTAGTTGACAATTAATAAATTACAGTGGTTTATGGTAGAAGTAGAGGATACAGGTAACAATACATACAATGTATAAGTATTAAAACAGAAATTTGATGGCTCTCCCACCTGTCTTATAACATATGGAAACAAACATATATATTCTTTGTGCTTATCAATCAGCTTTTCCAAAAACATTGGTACAAGTAGTAAGAAGGGGTACTCACATTTGGCTGAAGCACCCTTATGTGCTTGTTGACACAAGCTGATCGATTTAGGTGCATCAGCTATCCTTTCCCCAGTAAACTGGAACACTTCACAGGTTATCCAAAGAACCAAAGCAAGCAATGCTGTACAGTATAAAGAACATATGCTTAAAGTAGAAAATGTGTTTTAATAAAAGCAAGTTAAAAACAAGCATAAGAGTGAAGGGGCATAACAGTGCTACCTTATTAATACAACTCTGCTTTTGTCAAATGGCCAATTCATCAGGCATGGCCTTGCATTAAGGGAGCACTGTTATGCCCCTTCACTCTTTATGCTTGTTTTTAACTTGTTTTTATTTTTGTAATTTTAGCTTAATTAAACTTAGTTTTCTTTCTTTTTAAAGTAATGTTTGTTTTTTTATTTTAATTGCAATTTAGGATTATTTTAATTTATGTAATGGGGTTAATTTAGGGGGTGTTAGGTTAGGGGGCAATCAGCTGGATTACGAGTTTGGCGTTATGAGTGAAAAAGCTGCGTTATGCTTCATAACGCTGCTTTTTCCCTAACGCCGCTAATACAAGTCTTGTAGGTATAGGTGTACCGCACACCTTTTGGCTGTCACGCAACGTCAGTACCACACTTTAAAAAAAGTCCTTTTTTCAATGGGACTTCCATAGCGCCGGTATTACGAGTTTGCCTGGGAGGCCAAAAAGTGAGCGGTACGCTCTATAACCACAAGATTCGTACCGCCATCTAAAGTTAGTAGTTATGAGTTTTACGTTACAAAGCTGTAGCATAAAATGCATAACTAAAGTGTTAAAAAGTACACTAACACCCATAAACTACCTATTAACCCCTAAACCGAGACCCTCCCACATCACAAATAATACAATTATTAACCTTTAATCTGCTGCTCCGGACATCGCCACCACTATTAAAATGTATTAACCCCTCTTTCGTCGCTCCCCAACAACGTTGCCACTATAATAAACCTATTAACCCCTAAACCGCTGCCCTCCCACATATCAAACAATACTTAAATATTATTAACCCTTAATCAGCCGTCTGCCCACACCGCCGCTATAATAAACCTATTAACCACTAAACCGCAAGCCCCCACAACGAAATATACTTAATTAAACTATAACCCCTAAACCTTTGGCCTCCCACATCACTACATAAATATATTAACCCCTAAACCTATCCCTAACCCTAACGTAGCCTTAAGCATAAGTCTAACCCTAACACCCCCTAACTTAAATATAATTAAAATAAATCTAAATAAACCTTACAATTATTACCTAAATAATTCCTATTTAAAAATAAATACATACTTACCTGTAAAAAAAAACTAAGGCCTAGATTTAGAGTTTGGCGGTAGCCGTGAAAACCAGCGTTAGAGGCTCCTAACGCTGGTTTTAGGCTACCGCCGTTATTTGAAGTCAGTCAGGAAAGGGTCTAACGCTCACTTTTCAGCCGCGACTTTTCCATACCGCAGATCCCCTTACGTCAATTGCGTATCCTATCTTTTCAATGGGATCTTTCTAACTCCGGTATTTAGAGTTGTGTCTGAAGTGAGCGTTAGAAATCTAACGACAAAACTCCATCCGCAGAAAAAAGTCAGTAGTTAAGAGCTTTCTGGGCTAACGCCGGTTCATAAAGCTCTTAACTACTGTGCTCTAAAGTACACTAACAGCTATAAACTACCTATGTACCCCTAAACCGAGGTCCCCCCACATCGCCGCCACTCGATTAAATATTTTTAACCCATAATCTGCCGACCGCCACCTACGTTATACTTATGTACCCCTAATCTGCTGCCCCTAACACCGCCGACCCCTATATTATATTTATTAACCCCTAACCTGCCCCCCACAACGTCGCCGCCAGCTACCTACAATAATTAACCCCTAATCTGCCGACCGCCACCTACGTTATGCTTATGTACCCCTAATCTGCTGCCCCTAACAACGCCGACCCCTATATTATATTTATTAACCCCTAATCTGCCCCCCTCAACGTCGCCTCCACCTGCCTACACTTATTAACCCCTAATCTGCCGAGCGGACCGCACCGCTACTATAATAAAGTTATTAACCCCTAATCCGCCTTACTCCCGCCTCAATAACCCTATAATAAATAGTATTAACCCCTAATCTGCCCTCCCTAACATCGCCGACACCTAACTTCAATTATTAACCCCTAATCTGCCGACCGAATCTCGCCGCTACTGTAATAAATGGATTAACCCCTAAAGCTAAGTCTAACCCTAACCCTAACACCCCCCTAAATTACATATAATTTAAATCTAACGAAATAAATTAACTCTTATTAAATAAATTATTCCTATTTAAAGCTAAATACTTACCTGTAAAATAAACCCTAAGATAGCTACAATATAAATTATAATTATATTATAGCTATTTTACGATTTATATTTATTTTACAGGTAACTTTGTATTTATTTTAACCAGGTACAATAGCTATTAAATAGTTAAGAACTATTTAATAGCTAAAATAGTTAAAATAATTTCAAATTTACCTGTAAAATAAATCCTAACCTAAGTTACAATTAAACCTAACACTACACTATCAATAAATAAATTAAATAAAATACCTACAATTACCTACAATTAAACCTAACACTACACTATCAATAAATGAATTAAATACAATATCTACAAATAAATACAATTAAATAAACTAACTAAAGTACAAAAAATAAAAAAGAACTAAGTTACAAAAAATAAAAAAATATTTACAAACATTAGAAAAATATTTCAACAATTTTAAACTAATTACACCTATTCTAAGCCCCCTAATAAAATAACAAAGCCCCCCAAAATAAAAAAATGCCCTACCCTATTCTAAATTACAAAAGTTCAAAGCTCTTTTACCTTACCAGCCCTGAACAGGGCCCTTTGCGGGGCATGCCCCAAAAAATTCAGCTCTTTTGCCTGTAAAAAAACACATACAATACCCCCCCCCCCCAACATTACAACCCACCACCCACATACCCCTAATCTAACCCAAACCCCCCTTAAATAAACCTAACACTAAGCCCCTGAAGATCTTCCTACCTTGTCTTCACCTCACCGTGTATCACACCGATCCGTCCTGGCTCCGATATCTTCATCCAACCCAAGCGGGGGCTAGACATTCATCATCCGACGGCTGAAGAAGTCCAGAAGAGGGTCCAAAGTCTTCATCCTATTCGGGAAGAATAGTAGATCCGGACCGGCAACCATCTTCTTCCAAGCGGCATCTTCTATCTTCATCCGATGAGGACCGGCTCCATCGTGAAGACCTCCAGCGCGGACCCATCTTCTTCCGGCGACGTCCAACTGAAGAATGACGGTTCCTTTAAAGGACGTCATCCAAGATGGTGTCCCTCGAATTCCGATTTGGCTGATAGGATTCTATCAGCCAATCGGAATTAAGGTAGGAAAATTCTGATTGGCTGATGGAATCAGCCAATCAGAATCAAGTTCAATCCGATTGGCTGATCCAATCAGCCAATCAGATTGAGCTCGCATTCTATTGGCTGTTCCGATCAGCCAATAGAATGCGAGCTCAATCTGATTGGCTGATTGGATCAGCCAATCGGATTGAACTTGATTCTGATTGGCTGATTCCATCAGCCAATCAGAATTTTCCTACCTTAATTCCGATTGGCTGATAGAATCCTATCAGCCAATCGGAATTCGAGGGACGCCATCTTGGATGACGTCCCTTAAAGGAACCGTCATTCTTCAGTTGGACGTCGCCGGAAGAAGATGGGTCCGCGCTGGAGGTCTTCACGATGGAGCCGGTCCTCATCGGATGAAGATAGAAGATGCCGCTTGGAAGAAGATGGTTGCCGGTCCGGATCTACTCTTCTTCCCGGATAGGATGAAGACTTTGGACCCTCTTCTGGACTTCTTCAGCCGTCGGATGATGGATGTTTAGCCCCCGCTTGGGCTTGGATGAAGATTTTGGAGCCAGGACGGATCGGTGTACCCGGTGAGGTGAAGATAAGGTAGGAACATCTTCAGGGGCTTAGTGTTAGGTTTATTTAAGGTGGGTTTGGGTTAGATTAGGGGTATGTGGGTGGTGGGTTGTAATGTTGGGGGGGGGTATTGTATGTGTTTTTTTTACAGGCAAAAGAGCTGAATTCTTTGGGGCATGCCCCGCAAAGGGCCCTGTTCAGGGCTGGTAAGGTAAAAGAGCTTTGAACTTTTGTAATTTAGAATAGGGTAGGGCATTTTTTTATTTTGGGGGGCTTTGTTATTTTATTAGGGGGCTTAGAGTAGGTGTAATTAGTTTAAAATTGTTGTAATATTTTTCTAATGTTTGTAAATATTTTTTTTATTTTTTGTAACTTAGTTCTTTTTTATTTTTTGTACTTTAGTTAGTTTATTTAATTGTATTTATTTGTAGATATTGTGTTTAATTCATTTATTGATAGTGTAGTGTTAGGTTTAATTGTAGGTAATTGTAGGTATTTTATTTAATTTATTTATTGATAGTGTAGTGTTAGGTTTAATTGTAACTTAGGTTAGGATTTATTTTACAGGTAAATTTGAAATTATTTTAACTATTTTAGCTATTAAATAGTTCTTAACTATGTAATAGCTATTGTACCTGGTTAAAATAAATACAAAGTTACCTGTAAAATAAATATAAATCCTAAAATAGCTATAATATAATTATAATTTATATTGTAGCTATATTAGGATTTATTTTACAGGTAAGTATTTAGCTTTAATTAGGAATAATTTATTTAATAAGAGTTAATTAATTTCGTTAGATTTAAATTATATTTAACTTAGGGGGGTGTTAGTGTTAGGGTTAGATTTAGCTTTAAGGGTTAATACATTTATTAGAATAGCGGTGAGCTCCAGTCGGCAGATTAGGGGTTAATGTTTGAAGTTAGGTGTCGGCGATGTTAGGGAGGGCAGATTAGGGGTTAATACTATTTATTATAGGGTTAGTGAGGCGGATTAGGGGTTAATAACTTTATTATAATAGCGGTGCGGTCTGCTCAGCAGATTAGGGGTTAATAAGTGTAGGCAGGTGGAGGTGACGTTGTGGGGGGCAGATTAGGGGTTAATAAATATAATATAGGGGTCGGCAGTGTTAGGGGCAGCAGATTAGGGGTACATAGGGATAATGTAAGTAGCGGCGGTTTACGGAGCGGTAGATTAGGGGTTAAAAATAATATGCAGGGGTAAGTGATAGCGGGGGCGGCAGAATAGGGGTTAATAAGTGTAAGGTTAGGGGTGTTTAGACTCGGGGTACATGTTAGAGTGTTAGGTAGGAAGTGTTTCCCCATAGCAAACAATGGGGCTGCGTTAGGAGTTGAACACGGCTTTTTTGCAGGTGTTAGTTTTTTTTTTAGCTCAAACAGCCACATTGTTTTCTATGGGGGAATCGTGCACGAGCACGTTTTTGAAGCTGGCCGCTTCCGTAAGCAACTCTGGTATCGAGAGTTGAAGTTGCGTTAAATATGCTCTACGCTCCTTTTTTGGAGCCTAACGCAGCCATTCTGTGAACTCTCAATACCAGAGTTATTTAAAAGGTGCGGCCAGAAAAAAGGCAGCGTTAGCTACGCGGGTCGTTACCGACAAAACTCTAAATCTAGCAGTAAACGAGCTACAAAATAACTAATAGTTATATTGTAGCTATCTTAGGTTTTATTTTTATTTCACAGGTAAGTTTGTATTTATTTTAACTAGGTAGACTAGTTAGTAAATAGTTATGAACTATTTACTAACTACCTAGTTAAAATAAATCCAAATTTACCTGTACCTTGACAAAGTAAGCCACTACATTATTAACACTTAAACCACCACATGCCTTAAATTGCGAAGGGGTGTGTGGCAGTTTAGGGGTTAATATACTAATTTAGTTGCGTTTAAGCAATCGCATTTACTTTCAACTTTTAATACGAGCAGACATTAAAGCTCAGCACTGGCCATAGAAAATATGGGGAGAGTAAATTACTGCGATTTTGTGCAAACTAATTTGTGGTATTTTAAACAGCATGCAACTTGTAATATGGTTTTCAGCATAAAAAAAACACCAGAATCTCGTGATCACTTTTACGCTCCTCTCGCTAACGATAGCACTCCACTCGTAATCCGGCTCTGCATTTTTAATTTTTAATGTTAACTACTCAGTTTAGTAAAGGTTTAGCTTTACTAACAAATGGCTAGATTACGAGTTTTGCGTTATGGGGGAAAAAGCCTCATAACGCTGCTTTTTCACTACCGCTGGTATTACGAGTCTTACAGGTATATCTGTACTGCACACTTTTTTGGCTGTAACACAACGTAACTACCGCAGCTTTCAAAAAGTCCTTTTTCAATGGGACCTCCAAAGCTCCGATATTACGAGTTTGCCTGTCCGGACAAAAAGTGAGCGGTACAGCCTATAACTACAAGATCCATAACATAAACTGGAAGTCAGTAGTTATGGCTTTTATGTTACAAAGCCGTAACATAAAATTCATAACTAAATTGCTTAAAAGTACACTAACACCCTTAAACTACCTATTAACCCCTAAACCGAGGCCTTCCCGCATCGCAAAAACTAAAATAAAATTATAAACCCCTAATCTGCTGCTCCCGACATCGCCGCCACTAGAATAAACACATTAACCCCTAAACCGCCGTACTCCCGCATCACAAACACTAGTTAAATATTATTAACCCCTAATCTGCTGTCCCTAATATTGCAACAACCTACATTACTGTTATTAACCCCTAATCTGCTGCCCCCAAAATCGCCGCCTTTATACTAAAGTTATTAACCCCTAAACCTAACCCTAAGTCTAACCCTAACACCCACTAACAGATGGCTAGATTTAGAGTTCTGCGGCCAAAGGGGTGCGTTAGCTACGCTGGCTTTTTTTCTCCCGCACCTTTTAAATACCGCTGGTATTTAGAGTTCACAGAAGGGCTGCGTTAGGCTCCAAAAAGGGAGCGTAGAGCATATTTACCGCCACTGCAACTCTCAATACCAGCGTTGCTTACGGACGCGGCCAGCTTCAAAAACGTGCTCGTGCACGTTTCCCCCATAGGAAACAATGGGGCTGTTTGAGCTGAAAAAAAACCTAACACCTGCAAAAAAGCAGCGTTCAGCTCCTAACGCAGCTACATTATTTCCTATGGGGAAACACTTCCTAAGTCTGCACCTAACACTCTAACATGTACCCGAGTCTAAACACCCCTAACCTTACACTTATTAACCCATAATCTGCCGCCCCCGCTATCGCTGACCCCTGCATATTATTATTAACCCCTAATCTGCCGCTCCGTACACTGCCGCAAACTAAATTATACCTATGTACCCCTAATCTGCTGCGCCTAACATCGCCGACCACTATGTTATATTTATTAACCCCTAATCTGCCACCCCCGCTATCGCTGACACCTGCATATTATTATTAACCCCTAATCTGCCGCTCCGTACACCGACGCAACCTACATTATCCCTATGTACCCCTAATCTGCTGCCCCTAACACCGCCGACCCCTATATTATATTTATTAACCCCTAATCTGCCGCCCCCAACGTCGCCTCCACCTACCTACAAATATTAACCCCTAATCTGCCGACCGTATCTCACCGCTACTATAATAAATGTATTAACCCCAAAAGCTAAGTCTAACCCTAACACTAACACCCCCCTAAGTTAAATATAATTATTAAATAAATTATTCCTATTTAAAGCTAAATACTTACCTGTAAAATAAACCCTAATATAGCTACAATATAAATTATAATTATATTGTAGCTATTTTAGGATTAATATTTATTTTACAGGAAACTTTGTAATTATATTAACCAGGTACAATAGCTATTAAATAGTTAATAACTATTTAATAGTTACCTAGTTAAAATAATTACAAAATTACCTGTAAAATAAATCCTAACCTAAGTTACAATTAAACCTAACACTACACTCTCAATAAATTAATTAAATACAATACCTACAATTATCTACAATTAAACCTAACACTACACTATCAATAAATTAATTAAATAAAATACCTACAATTATCTACAATTAAACCTAACACTACACCATCAATAAATTAATTAAATACAATACCTACAAGTAAATACAATAAAATAAACTAACTAAAGTACAAAAAATAAAAAAGAACTAAGTTACAAAAAATAAAAAAATATTTACAAACATTAGAAAAATATTACAACAATTTTAAACTAACTACACCTACTCTAAGCCCCCTAATAAAATAACAAAGCCCCCCAAAATAAAAAAAATGCCCTACCCTATTCTAAATTAAAAAAGTTCAAAGCTCTTTTACCTTACCAGCCCTGAAAAGGGCCCTTTGCGGGGCATACCCCAAAGAATTCAGCTCTTTTGCCTGTAAAAAAACACATACAATACCACCCCCAACATTACAACCCACCACCCACATACCCCTAATCTAACCCAAACCCTCCTTAAATAAACCAAACACTAAGCCCCTGAAGATCTTCCTAACTTATCTTCACCTCGCCGGGTATCACACCGATCCATCCTGGCTCCGATGTCTTGATCCAAGCCCAAGCGGAGGGCTGAAGATGTCCATAATCCGGCTGAAGTCTTCATCCAAGCGGGAGCTGAAGAGGTCCATGATCCGACTGAAGTCTTCTATCAACGGCATCTTCAATCTTCTTTCTTCCGGATCTATGTTCATCCCGCCGACGCGGAACATCCATCTTCACCGACGACTTCCCGACGAATAACGGTTCCTTTAAGGGACGTCATCCAAGATGGCGTCCCTCGAATTCTGATTGGCTGATAGGATTCTATCAGCCAATCGGAATTAAGGTAGGAAAATTCTGATTGGCTGATGGAATCATCCAATCAGAATCAAGTTCAATCCGATTGTCTGATCCGATCAGCCAATCAGGCTGATTGGAACAGCCAATAGAATGCAAGCTCAATCTGATTGGCTGATCGGATCAGACAATCGGATTGAACTTGATTCTGATTGGCTGATTCCATCAGCCAATCAGAATTTTCCTACCTTAATTCCGATTGGCTGATAGAATCCTATCAGCCAATCGGAATTCGAGGGACGCCATCTTGGATGACGTCCCTTAAAGGAACCGTCATTCGTCGGGAAGTCGTCGGTGAAGATGGATATTCCGCGTCGGCGGGATGAACATGGATCCGAAAGAAAGAAGATTGAAGATGCCGTTGATAGAAGACTTCAGTCAGATCATGGACCTCTTCAGCTCCCGCTTGGATAAAGACTTCAGCCGGATCATGGGCATCTTCATCCCCCCGCTTGGGCTTGGATCAAGACATCGGAGCCAGGACGGATCGGTGTGATACCCGGCGAGGTGAAGATAAGGTAGGAAGATCTTCAGGGGCTTAGTGTTAGGTTTATAGGGGGGTTTGGGTTAGATTAGGGGTATGTGGGTGGTGCGTTGTAATGTTGGGGGGGTATTGTATGTGTTTTTTTTACAGGCAAAAGAGCTGAATTCTTTGGGGCATGTCCCGCAAAGGGCCCTTTTCAGGGCTGGTAAGGTAAAAGAGCTTTGAACTTTTTTAATTTAGAATAGGGTAGGGCATTTTTTTATTTTGGGGGTCTTTGTTATTTTATTAGGGAGCTTAGAGTAGGTGTAATTAGTTTAAAATTGTTGTAATATTTTTCTAATGTTTTTAAATAATTTTTTATTTTTTGTAACTTAGTTCTTTTTTATTTTTTGTACTTTAGTTAGTTTATTTCATTGTATTTATTTGTAGGTATTGTATTTAATTAATTTATTGATAGTGTAGTGTTAGGTTTAATTGTAGATAATTGTAGGTATTGTATTTAATTAATTTATTGATAGTGTAGTGTTAGGTTTAATTGTAACTTAGGTTAGGATTTATTTTACAGGTAATTTTGTAATTATTTTAACTAGGTAACTATTAAATAGTTATTAACTATTTAATAGCTATTGTACCTGGTTAAAATAATTACAAAGTTGCCTGTAAAATAAATATTAATCCTAAAATAGCGACAATATAATTATAATTTATATTGTAGCTATATTAGGGTTTATTTTACAGGTAAGTATTTAGCTTTAAATTGGATTAATTTATTTAATAAGAGTTCATTTATTTCGTTAGATTAAAATTATATTTAACTTAGGGGGGTGTTAGTGTTAGGGTTAGACTTAGCTTTAGGGGTTAATACATTTATTATAGTAGCGGTGAGATCCGTTCGGCAGATTAGGGGTTAATTATTGTAGGTAGGTGGAGGCGACGTTGGGGGCGGCAGATTAGGGGTTAATAAATATAATATAGGGGTCGGCGATGTTAGGGGCAGCAGATTAGGGGTACATAGGGATAACGTAGCTGGCGGCGGTGTACGGAGCGGCAGATTAGGGGTTAAAAAATTTTAATAGAGTGGCGGCGATGTGGGGGGACCTCGGTTTAGGGGTGTATAGGTAGTTTATGGGTGTTAGTGTACTTTAGAGCATAGTAGTTAAGAGCTTTATAAACCGGCGTTAGCCCAGAAAGCTCTTAACTACTGACTTTTTCTGCGGCTGGAGTTTTGTCGCTAGATTTCTAACGCTCACTTCAGCCACGACTCTAAATACCGGTATTAGAAAGATCCCATTGAAAAGATAGGATACGCAAATGGCGTAGGGGGATCTGCGGTATGGAAAAGTCGCGGCTGCAAAGTGAGCGTTAGACCTTTCCTGACTGACTCCAAATACCAGCGGGCGGTAAAAACCAGTGTTAGGAGCCTCTAAAGCTGGTTTTGACGGCTACCGCCCAACTCTAAATCTAGGCCTAATATAATTAAAATAAATCTAATTAAAAATTACTATTATTAACTAAATAATTCCTATATAAAACTAAATACTTACCTATAAAATAAACCCTAAGCTAGCTACCATATCGCTAATAGTTACATTGTATCTATCTTTGGTTTTATTTTTATTTCACAGGTAAGTTTGTATTTATTTTAACTAGGTAGACTAGTAACTAAATAGTTTTTTAACTATTTCCTAGCTACCTAGCTAAAATAAATACACATTTACCTGTAAAATGAAACCTAACCTGAGTTAAACTAACACCTTACCTTACACTACAATTAAATAAATTACATTAATTAAATACAATTAACTACATTAAAAAAACACTAAATTACACAAAATAAAAAACAAATTATCAAATGTTTAACCTAATTACACCTAATCTAATAGCCCTATCAAAATAAAAAAGCTCCCAAAATTAAAAAACCCTAGCCTAAACTAAACTGCCAATACCCCTTAAAAGGGACTTTTGCAGGGCTGTGCCCCAAAGAAATCAGCTCTTTTACCTGTAAACAAATACAAACAACCCCCAACAGTAAAACCCACCACCCACACAACCAAACCCCCCAAATAAAATCCTATCTAAAAAACCTAAGCTCCCCATTGCCCTGAAAAGGGCATTTGGATGGGCATTGCCATTAAAAGGGCATTTAGCTCTTTTTCAGCCCAAACCCTAAGCTAAAAATAAAACTCATCCAATAAACCCTTATAAACACCTAACACTAACCCCCAAAGATCCACGTACAGTTTTTGAAGACGGACATCCATCCTCAACGAAGCCGGGAGAAGTTTTCATCCAAGATGGAATTCCTTGAATTCCGATTGGCTGATAGAATTCTATCAGCCAATCGGAATTAAAAGTGATTGGATCAGCCAATAGGATTGAGCTCGCATTCTAGTGGCTGATTGGAACAGCCAATAGAATGCAAGCTCAATCCTATTGGCTGATTGGATCAGCCAATAGGATTGAAGCTCAATCCTATTTCTGATTGCATCAGCTAATATGATTTTTTCACCTTTAATTACGATTGGCTGATAGAATTCTACCAGCCAATCGGAATTCAAGGGACGCCATCTTGGATGACATCCCTTAAAGGAATCTTTATTCTTCAGTAGCCCATCGAAAGAAGAGGATGCTGCACGCCGGATGTCTTGAAGATGGAGCCGCTCCACGTTGAAAGGATGAAGATAGAAGATGCCATCTGGATGAAGACTACTGCCCGCCTAGAAGACCACTTCTTGCCACTTGGATGAAGACTTCTCCCAACTTCGTTGAGGACTTCTTGCCGCTTGGATGAAGACTTCTCCGAGCTTCGTTGAAGATGGATGTACGGTCTTTAAAAACTGTAAGTGGATCTTTGGGGGTTAGTGTTAGGTTTTTTTAAGGGTTTATTGGGTGGGTTTTATTTTTAGCTTAGGGTTTGCGCTGAAAAGAGCTAAATGCTTTTTGAAGGGCAATGCCCATCCAAATACCCTTTTCAGAGCAATGGGGAGCTTAGGTTTTTTAGATAGGATTATAAATGGGGGGTTTGGTTGTGTGGGTGGTGGGTTTTACTGTTGGGGGTTATTTGTATGTTTTTTTACAGGTAAAAAAGCTGATTTCTTTGGGGCATTGACAGTTTAGTTTAAGCTAGGGTTTTTTTTATTTTGGGGGAGCTTTTTTATTTTGATAGGGCTATTAGATTAGGTGTATTTTTTTACAGGTAAAAAAAAGCTGATTTCTTTGGGGCAATGCCCCGCAAAAGGCCCTTTTAAGGGCCATTGACAGTTTAGTTTAGGCTAGGGTTTTTTTATTTTGGGGGGCTTTTTTTATTTTGATAGGGCTATTAGATTAGGTGTAATTAGTTTAAATATTTGATTTATTTTTTATTTTGTGTAATTTAGTGTTTGTTTGTTTTTGTAATTTAGTTAATTATATTTAATTAATGTAATTTATTTAATTGTAGTGTAATGTTAGGTGTTAGTGTAACTCAGGTAAGGTTTTATTTTACATGTAAATTTGTATTCATTTTAGCTAGGTAGTTAGTAAATAGTTAATAAATATTTAGTAGTAACTAGTCTACCTAGTTAAAATAAATACAAACTTGCCTGTGAAAATAAAACCTAAGATAGATACAATGTAACTATTAGTTATATTGTAGCTATCTTAGGGTTTATTTTATAGGTAAGTATTTAGTTTTAAATAGGAATTATTTAGTTAATAATAGTAATTTTTATTTAGATTTATTTTAATTATATTAAAGTTAGGGGTGTTAGGGTTAGACTTCGGGTTAGGGGTTAAAAACTTTAGTATTGTGATGGTGACATTGGGGGCGGCAGATTAGGGGTTAATAAATGTAGGTAAGTGGCGGCGATGTTAGAGGCAGCATATTAGGGGTTAATAAGTGTACTGTAGGTGGCGGCGATATCAGGGGCAGCAGATTAGGGGTTCATAAGTGGAATGTAGGTGTCAGGGATGTTGGGGCTGGCAGATTAGGGGTGTTTAGACTCGGGTTTATGTTAGGGTGTTAGGTGTAAACATAAATTTAGTTTCCCCATAGGAATCAATGGGGCTGTGTTACAGAGCTTTTCGCTCCTTTATTGCAGGTGTTAGGCTTTTTTTTAGCCAGCTCTCCCCATTGATGTCTATGGGGAAATTGTGCACGAGCACGTGAAACCAGCTCAAAGCAGCGCTGGTATTTGAGTGCGGTATGGACCTCAATGGAGCTCAACGCTGCAATATTGTCTGCTAACGCCGGGTTTATGAAAACCTGTAATAGCAGCGCTATAGGGAGGTGAGCGGTGGAAATAACTTGCAAGTTAGTACCAAGCCGCTCATAACGCAAAGCTTGTAATCTAGCCAAAAGGTAATTCAAAATATTTATAATTATGTTCAAGATGCTTTCTTTTTTGCCTTATTCGTTGGCTGAGTGATATTAATCTGAGTAATTGTACTGCATATTGCAAAGCTCTGGGGACACCTATAAAAATTGTTAAGTCAAGGTTACCCAAATAGATCATACATTTAATGTTGTTATTTACCAGACCCCTTTTTTTCTGATTTACCAGTTCCTGCTTGCTTAGATATAATGTTTTTAAACCTAACTTGGCCTTGGCCATATGACATAGATAACAAATCATTATTCATGACTTTCCTGCACTACCAAAAACAAAATTATTTTGCCATTTTTAGATTTTTAGATTCATTGGCATCTATTTATCAAGCCATCAACCGCAAATACGCTGGAATTCCGCAACGTATTTGTGGCGAGCCTGATTCTCCTTAGATATCAAACCCTACAGACCGGCAAAAGTAGAATTTTGTGACGTAACATACGATCCGCCAGACTCTGTCCGACACAGATCGATGCTTACATCATTACAGATGTTCCGAATGCAAATTCGGCACAATCTGACTACTTTTGCTATTTATCAAATTTCTATCAGGTACGCTCGCCACTATTCCGGCCCAGCATACCTGGTTTTCAATTTCAATCAGCGTACCTGATTTTCAATTGGTGATCCAATCAGCCAATAGAATGCGAGCTCAATCCTATTGGCTGATTGGATCAGCCAATAGGATTGAACTTAAATCCTATTGGCTGATTGCATCAGCCAATAGAATTTTTTCTACCTTAATTCCGATTAGCTAATAGAATTCTATCAGCCAATTGGAATTGAAGGGACGCCATCTTGGATGACGTCACTTAACGGTACCTTCATTCAACAAGAAGACGTTGTCAGAAGAGGATACTCCGCGTCGGATGTCATGAAGATGGACCCGCTCCACGCCAGATGGATGAAGATAGAAGATGCCGTCTGGATGAAGACTTCTGCCCATCTGGAGGACCACTTCTGCCCGTCTGGAGGACCACTTGTGCCGGATTCATTGAGGACTTCAGCCCGGTTGGGTGAAGACTTCTCACAGTAAGGTGATCTTTAAGGGGTTAGTGTTAGGTTTTTTTAAGGGGGGATTGGGTGGGTTTTAGAGTAGGGTTGGTTGTGTGGGTGGTGGGTTTTAATATTGGAGGGGGATTTGTAATTTTTTTTACAGGTAAAAGAGCTGATTATTTTGGGGCAATGCCCCGCAAAAGGCCCTTTTAAGGGCTATTTGTAATTTAGTGTAGGGTAGGGCTTTTTTATTTTGGGGGGCTTTTTATTTTGTTAGGGGGATTAGATTAAGTGTAATTAGTTTACAAATCTTGTAATTGGTTTATTATTTTCTGTAATTTAGTGTTTGTTTGTTTTTGTACTTTAGATAATTTTATTTAATTGTATTTAATTGTATTTAGTTTAGGAAATTTATTTAATGACAGTGTAGTATAGTGTGTAGTATATTTGTATTTATTTTAACTAGGAAGTTATTAAATAGTTAATAACTATTTAATAACTATTGTACCTAGTTAAAATAAATACAAACTTGCCTGTAAAAATAATAAAAAAAATAATAAAAATAAACCCTAAGCTAGCTACAATGTAACTATAAGTTATATTGTAGCTAGCTTAGGGTTTATTTTATAGGTAAGTATTTAGTTTTAAATAGGAATAATTTATTTAATGATAGAAATATTTATTTAGATTTATTTAAATTATATTTAAGTTAGTGGGTGTTAGGGTTAGACTTAGGTTTAGGGGTTAATAAATTTAATATAGTGGCGGCGGTGTAGGGGGGCAGATTAGGGGTTAATAAATATAATGTAAGTGGCGGCAGTGTAGGGGGCGGCAGATTAGGGGTTAATAAGTATAATGTAGGTGGCGGTGGTGTAGGGGGTGGCAGATTAGGGGTTAATAAGTATAATGTAGGTGACGGTGGGCTCCGTGAGCGGCGGTTTAGGGGTTAAACACTTTATTTAGTTGCGGTGGGGTCCGTGAGCTGCGGTTTAGGGGTTAATACATTTATTAGAGTTGCGGGGGCTTGGGGAGCGGCGGTATAGGGGTAAAAGAGTTTAGTATAGTGTGGGTGTTTAGTGACAGTATACCAATAAAGCTGTGAAAACAGTCCGCTGCTCATCGCCCCGTACTTGGTGCGTGGCTTTTTGACAGCTTTTTTGATAACTTTGGAGAACGTATTTAGGTCCGCGGCTGCGATGTTAGGCGATCTTAGGCGATCTTAGGCGAGCGTATTGGTGCCGTCGAATGCAAATAAGTTGATGGGTTGATAAATAGATGCCATTGCCTTTTAAAAGATTGTAAATCTGAGTGTGATATTAAATAAACTGTAAACTCTTACAAACACATGCATAACTGATTATTTTATTTATTAGAATAGATCATTCTACGAAAAGCACCCTTTGGATGCCAGCTTATAATGTGAGCATTATTTCACAAATCCAGAATTGCCAGGCCTTTCTGTGTTTCTGAGAGGAGTTAAACTAATTAATTTTCTTTCTTTCTTTCTTTCTTTCTTTCTTTCTTTCTTTCTTTCTTTCTTTCTTTCTTTCTTTCTTTCTTTCTTTCTTTCTTTCTTTTTTCTTTCATGAGAGAGAATGAGAGCTTTCAGTTGTTTATATTATTGCATTCAAAGTATGATAAAGTCTGAAGTACAATTAGAAGAGGAAGATGTTGACTAGTAAACTGTCTAATGCTGAGGATTACAGGGTCCTGCAAAGAGTCATAAAATTCTGACATGTGATACTTGTTCCATACAACACCCTGGGAACTCAGACAAAATATTAATCTAACGCAACATCTGCTACTTGCATATGAAGACAATTATTGGCTGGCAACCTGCTTTAGTGACAACTGTGGGTCCTGAATCATATAGATTTCACACAATACAGTAGAAGTTGTCATCATCTCTGTAAAGCAACATCTCTTGAATTCAACACTGAGAAAGACACAGGGGCATATTTATCAAGCTCGTATGAAGCGGTCTAAAGGCTGCTGCTCCATAACTTTTCCGCCTGCTTTGAGGTGGTGGACAGAAATCAACCCGATCGAATATGATCAGGTTGATTGACACCCCCTGCTAGCGGCCTATTGGCCGCAAATCTGCAGGGGGCAGCATTGCACCAGCAGTTCACAATAACTGCTGGTGCAATGATAAATGCCAACAGCTTATGTTGTCGGCATTTATCGATGTGCCGCTATGTGCAGCAGACATGATACACTACTTCGTATCATGTCCGCTCGCACATTGGTGAATATACCCCACAGACTTGATTTTCATAATAAAAAAAACTGACACAGACTCAGCATAGATATTGTTTAATGTTCTGATTAAAATTGCTATACAATATATTAAAATAGCAATAATAAACATTTTATACATAGCCCAATAGGTAATATTCTATTTTGGGCTATGCTGACAAAGTGACTTGCACCTACATTAAACTGAGAAAAAAACAAACGGCTAGATTACGAGTCTTGTGTTAGCCTTAAAAAGCAGCGTAGAGAGGTCCCAACGCTGCTTTTTAATGTCTCGCAAACACTATTTCAATTTCATTAACCCCTAATCTGCCGTCCCTAACATCGCCGGCACCTACCCACATTTATTAACCCCTAATCTGCCACCCCCAACGTCGCTGCTACTATATTAAAGGTATTAACCACTAAACCTAAGTCTAACCCCCCCTAACTTAAATATAATTTAAAATAATCTAAATAAAATTACTACAATTAAGTAAATTAATCCTATTTAAAACTATATACTGACCTGTAAAATAAACCATAAGATAGCTACAATATAACTAATAGTTACATTGTAGCTAGCTTAAGGTTTATATTTATTTTACAGGCAACTTTGTATTTATTTTAAATAGGTACAATAGTTATTAAATAGTTATTAACTATTTAATAGCTACCTAGTTAAAATAAGTACAAATTTACCTGTAAAATAAATGTAAACCTTAAACTAGCTACAATGTAACTATTAAAATTACTACAATTAAGTAAATTAATCCTATTTAAAACTATATACTGACCTGTAAAATAAACCATAAGATAGCTACAATATAACTAATAGTTATATTGTAGCTATCTTATGGTTTATTTTACAGGTAAGTATTTAGTTTTAAATAGGATTAATTTATTTAATTGTAGTAATTTTATTTAAATAATTTTTTCTGTAATTTAGTGTTTGTTGTTTTTCGTACTTTAGTTTATTTAATTTAATTGTAATTAATTGTAGGTAGTTTAGGTAATTTATTTAATGATAGTGTAGTGTTAGGTGTAATTGTAATTTAGGTTAGGATTTATTTTGCAGGTAAATTTGTATTTATTTTCACTAGGTAGTTATTAAATAGTTAATAACTATTTAATAACTATTCTACCTAGTTAAAGGGACAGTATACACTCATTTTCATATAACTGCATGTAATAGACACTACTATAAAGAATAAGATGCACAGATACTGATATAAAAATCCAGTATAAAATGGTTTAAAAACGTACTTAGAAGCTTTAAGTTTAGCTCGGTTGAAAAGGCAGCTGGAAAGCCCACTGCAAGTGGGAAATAAGACACTCCCCCCCCTCCCCCTTCTTTTGCATATGAAAAGACCTTTTACACAAACAGGAGCAAGCTGGAGAAGGTAGCTGACGGTATTCAAATAAAACTTTGGGGCTTGGTTAGGAGTCTGAAAATCAGAGCAATGTTATTTAAAAATAAGCAAAATTATACATTTTTTTAAAAAACAAACTTTATGTGCTTTATAAATAGATCATCTACAAAACATTTATGCAAAGAAAAAAATGAGTGTATAATGGCCCTTTAAAATAAATACAAATTTGCCTGTAAAATAAAAATAAACCCTAAGCTATATACAATGTAACTATTAATTACTAGCTTAGGGTTTATTTTATAGGTAAGTATTTAGTTTTAAATAGGAGTAATTTATTTAATTGTAGTTATTTTATTTAGATTTATTTAAATTATATTTAAATTAGGGGGGTGTTAGGGTTAGACTTAGGTTTAGGGGTTAATAACATTATTATAATGGTGGCGGCAGATTAGGGGTTAATAAGTGTAGGTAGGTTGCGGCGATGTTGGGGGCAGCAGATTAGGGTTTCATAGGGATAATGTAGGTGGCGGCGGTGTCCGGAGTGTCAGAGTAGGGGTTAAAAATTATAATGTAGGTGGCGACGATGTTGGGGACAGCAGATTAGGGGTTAATAAGTGTAAGATTAGGGCTGTTTAGACTCAGGGTTCATGTTAGGGTGTTAGGTGTAGACATAAAATTAATTTCCCCATAGGAATCAATGGGGCTGCGTTAGAAGCTGAACACTGCTTTTTGCAGGTGTTAGGTTTTTTTCAGCTGGCTCAGCCCCATTGTTTCCTATGGGGAAATTGTGCACGAGCACGTTTAGCCAGCTTACCGCTACCGTAAGCAACGCTGGTATTGAGGTGGGATGTGGAGCTAAAATTTTCTCTATGCTTACCTTTTTGCGGCTAACGCCAGGTTTAAAAGAATCCGTAATACCAGCGTTGTCTTAAGGGAGTGTTTAAAAAAAAAGCTTGTTAACAACGCACCCCTGTTACCACAAAACTTGTAATCTAGCCGATTGTATTTCAAGTTTTAACATAAATATATATGAATGCTCCTTGAGAAACAAAGAACGAATATTTATGTGAGAATAATGTTTTCTATGTGTTTCTGCTGAATATTTAGAATAGCACATAGTGTTCTACATCCTACTGTGTATTTCCTTTATTGCAACATCATTATATGCTGATAAATGGGAGTGGAATTTTAAGTGGCGATAATTAAAAAATGTAAAACATGCAGTTCTTGAAATGATTCCCTGACATTCTCAAACCTTAGGGTTCCTAAGCAGGACATGACTGGTCAGCTATACAAGATTGGCAGTTGCACAACCCCACCAATCACTAGCTATGTCATGCTCGGAAGTTAGAAAGCTTGACCTATGTGCTCACCTATGTGTTTAACTTTTTTGCAAAGGTTAAATTCAAAGCTAGGGCCAGTATTATAAAAGCAAATTAGAACATGTAATTTGTGCATTAAAATGTCCCTTTAAGTATAAATCATGGGGAACTCACGTTCTTATTTTTCCTGTTTTCTACTTACATTTTTTTAGTTTTATGATAAATAACATCTGGCCATGATTTCATCCATAAAAAAGTAAAAAAAAGGAGTTCTCGAGTTCAATAATATATTATGGAACAAATGATGGAAATGGTTAAATGGAATTGATTTTGTTATAGCATTCAGACTCTTACCATATCCAGCTGGTTTATTGATGTCAGGCAAATATTACCTCTTGACAAATCTTGACTCATGGCCCAAAGCAAACTGCTGTTAGAGTACACGCTATAGGGCTATTCATGCACCACTACTGCTTGCAGTCTGACTTATTTGAGCAGTGTCGCCATCCTGTTATTTTGGATCAAGTCCAGAAACTAAACAGTATAACAGCTGGTCTCAATTATCATAACTACAGTGTGGCTAAATGCACAAATGACCAGTCTTCCTTGGGTTCCATAGCTAATGAATTAGTTATTTAATAATTCAATAAGGGTGCTAGTGTTAAAATTATCCTTTGTTCCAGACCTTTTCTTTGCATTTAAAAATACCACACATAAAGACAGTTTTTGACAGTTGTAGAAAATTGAAATTCTGCCATTATACTTGACATTCCATTATTTGCTGGCTGTAAAATGTAGGAATGATTCAGTGCCATCCTAAATTATGCCAATTATACCCTTTTTATTTTTACAGCATTTTAGCAAATGCAAATGCATTCCCCCAAGATAGCATGCATTGTATCATGGACTCCATCAGACAGTACTAGCTATAACATTTTAGTGGTTTTCATTACATACACATTTGCATTCTGTAACTTTCCAGATATAAAAGAGAAAAAATCCACTATTTGTATACCAAAAATAGAACTGAATATGCTTCAGCACAACTATCCACTAATGTGCTTCATAGACTGCTTAAGCAAAAAACAAATTAATTATAATTTTTGGGGATCTATTCCAATCCATCAGAAGTACTGTCAAGTATTTTAAAAGGCTTTTTGCAAGGTTCTCAAATGTAAAGCCTTTCCAAACTGTTAGAACATATGCTTATTACATTTTTAAGTGGGGATAATTGGACAGCTGTATTGTAAACCATCAGAAAACACTTTTTTAGTACATTTTTTTCCAAATATTTTCTTCTTTCTATTTCTACAGCCTATGGGGCATATTTAACAATGTGCAAGCGTTCATGATATGAAGTAGCGTATCATGTCCGCTGCACATCAATCTTGTGAACTGCTGGTGCAAGGCCGCCCCCTGCAGATTAGCGGCCAATCGACCACTAGCAGGGGGTGTCAATCAACCCAATCAAATTTGATTGGGTTGATTTCTGTCCGCCGCCTCAGAGCAGGTGGACAAGTTAGGGAGGCATCGGTCTTCATAACTTCTTAATAACTTGAAACAAGGGTCCTCAAGCTCTATACGGAGCTTGATAAATATCCCCCTTTATCTCTTGAAAACACAGCTCCACTTTTTTTAAATGTATTTCAGTCTAATGTTCTTGTGCACACTTGATTCAATATACAAGATTAACTTTCCTTTTTTCTAAATAAACTGTCCTTTTTTCAATAATGTTTTCACTGTTGGAATTTTGTGGGAAAGAAACACAACACTTTTCATTTCATGATTTTCTTTCTTTACTACTTTTCTTTGAAAAATGTTCTTCTGTTTTCTGGATGATACATTTGAACATTCAAAATAAACATTTAAATATACACATGAACAACCTGATGACAATTCCTTGTCACCACTCGAGGGGGCGCAAAAGAGGACTGTAATTGTTAGAATAATACTGAACAATACAATGGTGTGAATAATACAATACAATACAATAATCTGAATGATAAGATAATTAATGCATATGATGTGCTATAACTTATTAGTCCATTGAATAATCAGTCTCTGTTGATGAGAATTCCACTTTGGTTAGTTGGTATCTTTATCCTTGGATCACGGCAGCTCCTTCCCAGAAAAAAGGTCAACAAGAATCCGTGATGGTAAAACAAAACACAGAAGGGCGCCTCCTAGTGTGATATAGTATAGGCAATATACATATATGCAAATGGAAATGTAAAGGTACTCACAAGTGTGGCAGCACTCACTCGTGCTTAGTAAAACCTGCTGGGGTCTCTCAGTGTCCCAGCTCACTGTAATTAGGCTCCCACACACCTCCGTCAGGGGCGTAGTCTCCAAACAGGAAAAAACTGGCTCTCAGTCAAGTGAAATGTAAAACTCACTTTTAATTAAAACAAAGTAATAACACAGTGTACAAGAAAGTTTACACTGTGTAATTAAAAATGTGCAACTAGTTTCTCAGCTGACGCGCTGTTTCCTCAGGCCTGAGGAAACAGCGTGTCAGCTGAGAAACTAGTTGCACATTTTTGTGTTTTTACTTAGTTTTAATTTAAAGTGAGTTTTACATTTCACTTGACTGAGAGCCATTTTTTTTCTGTTTGTAGACTACGCCCCTGACGGAGGTGTGTGGGAGCCTAATTACAGTGAGCTGGAACACTGAGAGACCCCAGCAGGTTTTACTAAGCACAAGTGAGTGCTGCCACACTTGTGAGTACCTTTACATTGCCATTTGCATATATGTATATTGCCTATACCCTGGTTTCTCAACAGCCGGGCCGTGGCCCAGTACTGGGCCGTGATAGCCCTGCTGGTGGGCCCTGACCTGTCATGCCCCCACTGCACACTCTTACCCCACTGCACACAAGGGGAAAACTGAGACCAATCAAGGCCCCAGGAAAACTGTCTCACACTGACCCAAATGTATTCAAATGTATGCAAATGAACATGGTAGCCTCCCTGCCCTAACCCCAACAGGCCCATCAACCTCCAGAGCCAGGACCCCCAACATTAAGGGCCAAAGAAAGGGCCCCCAACCTCCAGGGCCAGACCTCACACTCCATGGCCCTCACAGCGACACACCCTAGGCAGGACCCCCACACTCCAGGGCCCCCACTAAACCCACACTGAACTGCTTAGTTACTGATAGGGCAAATCCCTGATGCTTAATATATATATATATATATATATATATATATATATATATAGATATATATATAGATATATATACATATATATATATATATATATATATAGAGATATATATATATTTATATATATATAGATATATAATATATATATATATATATATATATATATATATATATATATATATATATATATATATATATATAAAAAACTACCGGGCCCTGGACATGTCCAGCTAAAATTTACCGGGCCTTGAGGTCACTTTGGTTGAGAACCACTGGCCTATACTATATCACACTAGGAGGTGCCCTTCTGTGTTTTGTTTTACAATCACAGATTTTCAATATACACATGTCCTGATTGCTAATACATCACAATTACATATAAAATACTTCTCACATGTCTGTACTTCATTAGGAAAAAAAATAATGTGCTAGATTACAAGTTTCACGCTAATGTTAGTGTGCACGCGATAAAAGAATAATGCAGGCGCGTTAATTTGAACTCATTACAAGTTGAAAGTAAATTAGCTTACTTGAGCACAATCAAATTTAAAGGGCATCTGGTGGCCATGACTGAAGACCTGGCATAAAGGATTAGGACTAAAATAAATAGTTGCACCAAACACAACATAAATACTTTAAGCTATACTTTTATACTTATTTAAATACTATCTGATAAAAATCAGTCAAATAAATATTCATAAAAAATATTTATAAGGGTTTAAAGGTATATGGTATATGGCCATGTATCTGATTGCAAAGGGCTATATATGATATATATACAGTACCGAGCAAAAGTCTTAGGCCACTATTAGATTTGTTATTTTAGCAAAGATTTAATGACCATTTGACATTTATTTTTCCGCCTCTTTATTATGATACAAACAGAAAATACAGGAAATATGTACACAATATATAAAAAAAAGCAATTCCCTGAACAAAATTTCTTCTTCAGGCAAAAGTCAGTATTTAGTATGACCTCCCTTGGCACTAAGTATACTTTGGGGAGATTGTCCTGAAGTTTTCTGAAGTAATCTTCTAGTATATTATGAAAGCTTCATTCAGCACTTCCCAGAGTTCTTCTTTAGATTTAGATTGTCTTATTTTTTTCTCTATCC
The DNA here is from genome assembly GCF_027579735.1 of Bombina bombina. Lineage (NCBI taxonomy): Eukaryota > Metazoa > Chordata > Amphibia > Anura > Bombinatoridae > Bombina > Bombina bombina. The sequence continues at coordinate 1,054,167,512 of NC_069500.1, read as the reverse complement.
AGGTGATCCCATACTGCCTCTTTAATATACAGGTTTGGACTCTGTGGAGGCCATTCCATGACTGTCATTGTTTTTTCAGCTGTTTTTCTCTCCAAATATGATTTTACTGCATTAGCAGTGTGCTTGGGATTGTTATCATGCTGAAAAATAAAACCATTCCCAATAAGGCACTTTCCAGAAGAAATGGCATGATGAATTAAAACCTGTCTATACTTTTCAGCATTCATGATCCCATCAATTTGGACAATATCACCAACACCACTGGCAGAAGTGAAGCCCAAAACCAGGACAGACCCTCCACCATGTTTCACTGAAGGCCACAGGCACTCATTCTTCCATCTCTCTCCAACTCTTGTTCTCACATATTGTCGACAATCGGACCCAAAATATTCAAACTTGGATTTGTCACTACATAACACATACCAATCAATTGCCTAGATTACGCATTTTGCGCTATAGAGAGTGCGAAACTAACGCAACAAAAGTTGCGTTATTTCACCCTCCATAGCGCTGCCATTATTAGCTTCTGAAAAGCCTCCTGGTGCATGCAATATGGTGGTGTTAAGTTCAATACCGCACAAAATCCAAGGGCTGCTTTGACGTGCTTGTGCACGCTTTCCCCCATAGACATCAATGGGGAGAGATTGTTAGAAAAAGACTAACACCTGAAGTGCGGAATGAAAAGCTCCGTAATGCAACCCCATTGATGTCTATAGGGAAAAAAACACCCTAACATAAACTCCAAGTCTAAACACCCCTAATCTGCTGCCCCCGACATCGCCAACACCAAATTAAAGTTATTTACCCCTAATCTGTCGCCCCCGACATCACCACCATTAATAAAAGTTATTTACCCATATTCCACCGCTCCCGACAACGCCGCCACTATAATAAATGTATTAACCTTTGGCCTCCCACATCACCGACACTAAATAAACCTATTAACCCCTAAACCGCTAGTCCCCCATATCGCAAAAAAACTAAATTAAACTATTAACCCCTAAACCTAACAACCCCCCTAACTTTATATTAAAATTACAATATCCCTATCTTAAAATAAATAAAAACTTACCTGTGAAATAAAAAAAACCTAAGTTTAAACTAACAATTAACCTAACATAACTATTATACTAAACTATTATACTAAAATTAAAATAACTACCAATTAAAAAAACTAAATTACACATTAAAAAAAAACACTACTAAAAAAATGTAAGTCTAAAATTACAAAAAATAAAAAGTACTAAATTATGAAAAATAACAACCACTAAATTATGAAAAATAACAAACAATATTATCAAAAATAAAAACAATTACACCTAATCTAATAGCCCTATAAAAATAAAAAAGCCCCCCCGCCAAATAAAAAAAGCTCTAGCCTACAATAAACTACCAAAAGCCCTAAATGCATTGCCCTAAGGAAATGAGCTCTTTTACCTGGAAAAAAATACAAAGACCCCCCAACAGTAAAACTCACCACCCAAACAACCCCCCAAAATTAAAAGCCTAACTCTAACAAAAACCTAAGATACCCATTGCCCTGAAAAGGGCATTTGTATAGGCATTGCCCTTAACCCCTTAATGACAACTGACGTACCAGGTACGTCATGCATTAACAAGCAGTTAATGACAATAGACGTACCTGGTACGTCAGTTGTCTAACAGAGTGCTGGAAGTGATCACAACCACTTCCAGCAGCTCTGAGGGTATTGCAGTGATGCCTCGATATGGAGGCATCCTGCAATACCCCTTTACAAGCTTCCGATGCAGAGAGAGCCACTCTGTGGCCCTCTCTGCACTGGTAGCGATGGTGCCGATGGTGCCCTTTGACCGGGTGGGAGGAGGGAGCGTGTGCGCGCATGCACGATGCGCGCACGCGTGCACGATGCACGCGCGTGCACGAGGGCGTGCACGTGGACACGTGTGCACGTGGACGCGCGTGCACGTGCATGTGCACGCATTAGCCACACTGACACCAATGAAGTTAGGAAGGGGGAAAAAAAGTTAAAAATTTTTTTTTTACATATAAAAGGATCTGGGAGGGGGAGGGGGTGGGGGTATTGTGGGGGGGGCTGCTACACTACAGAAATAATTAAAAATAAAAATAAAAGTTAAAAATAAAATTAAAATACTTTGGTTTGTGGGGCCAAACTGGGTACTGGCAGACAGCTGCCAGTACCCAAGATGGCGGTAATTAGGTAGGGGAGAGGGTTAGAGAGCTGGAGGGGGGGATCAGGGAGGTTGGTGCTAAGGAAGGGGTTCATCACAACTAAAATATTTTATTATTTTTATTTAAAAAAAAAAAAAAACTCTTTTATTTAGTACTGGCAGACTTTCTGCCAGTACTTAAGATGGTGGGAACAATTGTGGGGTGGGGGAGGGAAGAGAGCTGTTTGGGAGGGATCAGGGGGTGGGATGTGTCAGGTGGGAGGCTGATCTCTAAAATTAACCCTGCAAGCTCCTTACAAGCTACCTAATTTAACCCCTTCACTGCTGGGCATAATTCACGTGTGGTGCGCAGCAGCATTTAGCGGCCTTCTAATTACCAAAAAGCAACGCCAAAGCCATATAAGTCTGCTATTTCTGAACAAAGGGGATCCCAGAGAAGCTTTTACAACAATTTCTGCCATAATAACACAAGCTGTTTGTAAATAATTTCAGTGAGAAACCTAAAATTGTGAAAAATGTAAAGTTTTTTTTTTATTTGCTCGCATTTGGCGGTGAAATGGTGGCATAAAATATACCAAAATGGGCCTAGATCAATACTTGGGGTTGTCTACTACACTACACTAAAGCTAAAATTAACACTACAAGCTCCCTACAAGCTCCCTAATTAACCCCTTCACTCCTGGACATAAAACATGTGTGGTGCGCAGCGGCATTTAGCGGCCTTCTAATTACCAAAACGCAACCACAATGACATATAAGTCTGTTATTTCTGAAAAAGGGGATCCCAGAGAAGAATTTACAACCATTTGTGCCATAATTGCAGAAGCTGTTTATAAATAATTTCAGTGGGAAACCTAAAGTTTGTTACAAAATTTGTGAAAAAGTGAACTTTTTTTTTTTTTTATCGCATTTGGCGGTGAAATGGTGGTATGAAATATACCAAAATGGGCCAAGATCAATACTTTGGGATGTCTTCTAAAACAAAATATATACATGTCAAGGGATATTCAGGTATTCCTGACAGATATCAGGGTTCCAAAGTAACTAGCGCTAATTTTGAAAAAAAGTGGTTTGGAAATAGTAAAGTGCTACTTGTATTTATTGCCCCATAAATTGCAAAAAAAGCAAAGAACGTGCAAACATTGGGTATTTCTAAACTCAGGACAAAATTTATAAACTATTTAGCATCAGTGTTTTTTGGTGATTGTAGATGTGTAACAGATTTTGGGGGTCAAAGTTAGAAAAAGTGTGTTTTTTCAATTTTTTCCTCATATTTTATCATTTTTTTTTAGTAAATTATAAGATATGATGAAAATAATGGTATCTTTACAAAGTCCATTTAATGGCGAGAAAAACGGTATATAATATGTGTGGGTACAGTAAACGAGTAAGAGGAAAATTACAGCTAAACGCAAACACTGCAGAAATGTAAAAATAGCCATTGTCATTAAGGGTAAGAAAATTGAAAAATGGTCCGGTCATTAAGGGGTTAAAAAGGCATTCAGTTTTTTTACATTGCCCTGAAAAGGGCATTCAGCTCTTTTACCTAAAGCCCAAAACCCTAATCTAAAAAAAAAACACCCCCAAAAATTAAAAAAAAAACCTAACACTAACCCCCAAAGATACACTCACAGTTTCTAAAGTCCGGACATCCATCGTCATCCAGGCGGCTAGAAGTCCTCATCCAGGCAGAGAAGTCTTCATCCAGGCGGTGAGAAGTCTTCATCCAGGTGGCGTCTTTTATCTTCATCCCGGCGGTGCGGAGCAGATCCATCCTTGAAGACATCCGGCGTGGAGCGTCCTCTTCATACGGTCACCGCCGTAGAATGGAACTTCAATGCAAGGGAACCTTTTCAAAATGGCATCCCTTGCATTCCTATTGGCTGTTTTGATACTTGAAATTCAAATCAGCCAATAGGATGAGAGCTACTGAAATCCTAATGGCTGTTCAGATCAGCCCATAGGATGAGAGCTAATTAAATTCTATTGGCTGATTTGAATATTTTATTTTGGGGAGTTGGTTGGGTGGTGGGTTTTACTGTTGGGGGGGTCTTTGTATTTTTTTCCAGGTAAAAGAGCTGATTTCTTCAGGGCAATGCCCTAAAAATGGCCCTTTTAAGGGCTATTGGTAGTTTATTGTAGGCTAGGGTTTTTTTTATTTTGGGGGGCTTTTTATTTTTTATAGCGCTATTAAATTAGGTGTAATTGTTTTTATATTTGATAATTTAGTTTATTTTTCGTAATTTAGTGTTTGTTATATTTTGTAATTTAGTATTGTTTAAAAAATTTTAGACATTTTTTAGTAGAGTTAGGTTTTTTTTAATGTGTAATTTAGTTGTTTTAATTGGTAGTTATTTTAATTTTAGTATAATAGTTTAGCATAATAGTAATGTTAGGTTAATTCTTAGTTTAAACTTCGTTTTTTTTATTTCACAGGTAAGTTTTTATTTATTTTAAGATAGGGATATTGTAATTTTAATTTAAAGTTAGGGGGTGATAGGTTTAGAAGTTAATAGTTGAATTTAATAGTGGAGATGTGGGGGGAGGCTGGTGGTTTAGGGATTAATAGGTTTAGTTAGTGGCGGCGGTGGCGGGGAGCAGCAGAATAGGGGTTAATAACTTTATTATAGTGTTGGGGATGTGGGCGGGCGGCAGATTGGGGGTTAATATGTTTTAAATAGTGTTTGTGATGCAGGAGGGCTGTGGTTTAAGGATTAATATGTAGTTTATGGGTGTTAGTGTACTTTGTAAAAGTTTAGTTATGAGTTTTGTGAAACATTTTTGTTACACAAAATCCATAACTACTGCTCTTAGATTTGCGGTATGGATCGTGTCGGTATAGGCTGTAAGGCAAGCATTTTAGCCTCACTGCACAACCTATAATACCGGTGCTATGGAAATCCCACACAAAAACGTAATTTTTTTGAGTGCGGTAGTGACATTGCATTAGAGGCTAAAATGCTTGCGGTATAGCTATACCGACACAACTCGTAATGGCTGCATTACTGTTTTTACGCTGAAATTGCAATTTTTTTCAGCGTTAAAACCGTAATGCACAACTCATAATCTAGGCATTTGTTAGCTTTAGCATATCTTAGCATTTTCAACCTGTTCCCCTTCTGAAAAAGTGGTGCCCTTCCACAAAGTTCAGTCCTGAACAAGCTTCTTCAGACTGTAGAAGGGTTAACTTGGCATCCCGATGAAGCGGCCAGATGCTGAGCTAGGTCCTTGTTGGACTTTTTCTGGTCTCTCAAAGAAGAAATTCTTCTCATTAGAGTTTGAAGGTTCTCTTGGCCTTCCAATCCTTTTTTATGTCCTTGACCTCTTCTAATTCTTCAGATTTCTTTATAACAGCTTGAATACCACATCATGAGTATCCAGTTTGTTTGCTGATTTCCCTTTTAGAGGGGCCTTGCTGATGCAAAGTATAATTTTATGCCTGTCTAATTCTGTGATCTTTGGCATTTTGAGTGGAATTATGTGATTGAACGTTGGTCTTATTAGCAAGCATTCAATTAATTAAACACATACTACATGTGTATGTAATGCTCAATCATTTCTTGCAAGAACCTGGTGTAATAGACCTTTTACACAGCAGTCATTTTGACATGAAATTGTTGGACAAATTCAAGTGTTAGCAATGACATTAATTAGGGTTCCATTTTGTTTAGTTTACAAGAGTCAGGTTCCTGCTATTGCTCAAGTGTAAGGGGAGGTCACACTAAATACTTACCACTTTAGCCTATATAAGCAGTTTTTTCAGATTTTTTTCTGTTTTTTAATACTGCATACAGATATCCTGTATTTTCTGGTTGTATTCTAATAAAGAGACCGAGAAATAGTTATATAAGGTCATTATGCCATTGCTAAAACAAAAAATCTAATGGTAGCCCAAGACGCTTGCACAGTACTGTATTTATATACAGTATATATATATATATATATATATATATACAATATATATATATATATATATATACAATATATATATATATATATATATATATATATATATATATATAGTATATATATATATATATATATATATATATATATATATATATATATATATATATATATGGAGGTTGGTACAGCACTCCTAGAAACAATACTTCTCAACTGCTCCTTAAGTGTTAATACAGTTCCAAAGTAGTAGAAGGTACTCACCGGGTCTTTTAATCACATCAATTTTATTTCTATGTGACTTTTCGGGGTCTCTCCCGGTTTCAAACAAACATTTTACAGCAACATTCATTACTCACCCTTTCATGTGATTCCCAAATCCCTCTTGCAACATCGGCGCCGGAGTCCCAGAAGTTTCTGCAGTCACATGACTTCCCCACTTTCTCATTGGTTGCTAATCGCAACTGGACGCAGTGCGGCGTGTGTCTGTGCATATTAAAAACAATAATAACAAAGTGGCAATACGGATCAAATGCAATATATAGCGGTTACATCCTAAGCATCTACACATATATCAATCCTCATCAGCATGCTCTTATTGCATATTATTCTATCCGTCAGTGCATACTTCTCTAAGAAAAAGTTAAGCCCTATGTGCAATCACCTCTGTACTTCATTAGCATTATCTCCTCTATTCATGATCCAATTCCCATGTTATATATTCTGTCATAGGTTAACAATTTCAATGCTAACAATCTGTTACAATCATACCTTATACAGCTGTGTCTATTGTACTATCTACTGATGTCCCTGACTATTATCACAATCCCTCTTTGTTACATATTGACTAAACTAGTATACTTTACAGATAACAATGCCAGTCCAGATGTACATTTAACCCCCCTAGTGCCATGGTGCCCAGAGTATATATCCACCTGGCCTCACATTGTAATAACGTATTGGCCCTATCTAATGTCTTGGCCCTCTGGGTAGTGGGGGTATGTGATCAATTATAATGTACTTTAGATCCGAAACATTATGTTTGGCAAGGGCAAAGTGCCTAGCAAAACAGTGGCAAAATGGTGGACCACTTGAGAACAAGAATGGCGAACCATTGTGCTGCTATCCAAACTGCCATCAATAAAGGGGGCGTCTGATCAACCAGTGGCTAGGCACTTTGCCCTGGCCAAGCATACTGTTTTGGATCTAAAGTACATTATAATTGATCACATACCCCCACTACCCAGAGGTGGTGATAGGGCCAAGATGTTATTACAACATGAGGTCAGGTGGATATATTCTCTGGGCACCATAGCACCATGGGGGTTAAATGTACATCTAGATTGGCATTGTTATCTGTAAAGTATACTAGTTTAGTCAATATGTAACAAAGAGTGATCATGATAAGAGTCAGGAATATTAGTGGATAGTAAAATAGACATAACTGTATAGGGTTTGGTAGTAACAGATTGTTAGTATTAAAACTGTTAACCTATGATAGAATATATAACATGGGAATTGGATCATGTATAGATGAGCAAGTACAGAGGTGAATGCTCCTAGGGCTTAACCTTTTCTTAGAGCAGGATGCACTGATGGATATAATAATGCAATAAGAGCATACTAAACATGTTCTGATGAAGATTGATATATGTGTAGATGTTTAGGATGTAAACCCTATATATTGCATTTGAAATGCATTGTCACTTTGTTATTATTGTTTTTAATATGCACAGACGCCGCACATCGTCCGGTTGCCGTTAGCAACCACTGAGAAAGTGGGGAAGTCATGTGACCGCGGTAACATCCGGAACACTGGCGGCGATGTTTCAAGAGGGATTTGAGAATCACATAAATGGGTGAGTCATGAATGTTGCTGTAAAATGTTTGTTTGAAACCGGGGGAGACTCCAAAACGTCACATAGAAATAAAATTAATGTGATTAAAAGACCCGATGAGTGCATTCTACTACTTTGGAAATATATATTTATTTTGTGTGTATGTATATATATATATATATATATATACCAATTAAATGAGAAAGGCACTCTCCGTATTTGATAAATCAAGCTTTACTTTAAGTGAACGTTTTCGGGGTTGCCCCCGTCCTCAGAATTTACAAAACAAACAGAAATAGAACAATTTATGTGTTTACCTGGTTATGATCCTGCTAGAGCGTGTAGCGTCCCTTATGCTCAACTGCGCATGCGCAAGAGACTATACGGAGGCCCTAGAGGTTCAAAAGAGTCACCAAGTCAAAAAATTAAAAAGTTAAAAACACAACGCAACAACAAAATAGCAGATAAAGTTTTATGGAAAGTGTATGGGGAATAAAATCGAGTATGTATAACGTGAGTGTACTATATGACAAAGGGTGGTACAGTAGATATACATTGCTTAATCGGGTATATCATTCCTCTCGCAAACCTGAAAATATTATCTACCCTGTTCATATGTTTTTATTCATCATAAAGCGGGCTTTATACTAATACATCAGTTGATGAAACATTGTACATCACTCATGCTATGATTTATAATATAACATGTCTCTAACATAAGGATTGCACGTATTGTTACCTAGCAACAGCAAACATAGCGTAATCACCAATCAGATGCCACAAATGCTAGTGAACCAATCATAAGGTATCATATGTTATTGTAACCTTACAACATCCTGGCTAAACAAAATCATGTAGTGCTTATTGTATCATAACAGGACACCAGCTATCTCAATGTGTCTATTTCCAATGTTGCCATTCAGACCACAAATTGTATTATTGTACTTTCAGCTACCCTGATCGTATGTTCATTCATCATAAAACGGCCTTCATCCTAACACAAAAGCTGATAGAACACTGTATATCACACTTGCTTTGATTTATAATATATAGTATGACTAGCCTCTAACATGAGGATTGCAGGCATTATAACTTAGTGACAGTAAACATAGCGTAATTAAGAATCAGATACCTCAAATGCTAGTAAACCAATCGTAAGTCGTCCCATGTTGTTGCAGCCTAGCAACATCTTAGCATCACAAACTCATGTAATGCTTATTGCATCATATTAGGATACCAACTATATCCAACAATCTAATTAGAATGTTGCCATTGAAACCACAAATGTGTTATCATATGATATAATGTTAACAATAAGACCCCAACCACATATTAATGTTTATGCTTACCACGTAACTCAAAAGTAGTCGGTATACCATGTATACTAATTCAATATCAAATCATAAACAGAATTGATAATGCCACCGATAAGGTAAATAATTTCAGTTATGCCAAGTCAAAAAATGGCCCACAACAAAAATAAAACATATGTAGCTGGTGTCCTGTTATGATACAATAAGCACTACATGATTTTGAATAGCCAGGATGTTGTAAGGTTACAATAACATATGATACCTTATGATTGGTTCACTAGCATTTGTGGCATCTGATTGGTGATTACGCTATGTTTGCTGTTGCTAGGTAACAATACGTGAAATCCTTATGTTAGAGACATGTTATATTATAAATCATAGCATGAGTGATGTACAATGTTTCATCAACTGATGTATTAGTATAAAGCCCGCTTTATGATGAATAAAAACATATGAACAGGGTAGATAATATTTTCAGGTTTGCGAGAGGAATGATATACCCGATTAAGCAATGTATATCTACTGTACCACCCTTTGTCATAGCAGCATAGTACACTCACGTTATACATACTCGATTTTATTCCCCATACACTTTCAATATAACTTTATCTGCTATTTTGTTGTGTTGTGTTTTTAACTTTTTAATTTTTTGACTTGGTGACTCTTTTGAACCTCTGGGGCCTCCGTATAGTCTCTTGCGCATGCGCAGTTGTGCATAGGGGACGCTACATGCTCTAGCAGGATCATAACCAGGTAAACACATAAATTGTTCTATTTCTGTTTGTTTTGTAAAGTCTGAGGACGGGGGCAACCCCGAAAACATTCACTTAAAGTAAAACTTGATTTATCAAATACGGAGAGTGCCTTTCTCATTTAATTGGCATACTACAGTTTGAAGTGCACCCCAGAGGCTGTGTTGCAGTAGCGGGTGTGGGATCCATTTGGGACTTTATATATATAGAAGAATATGAAGATGAAGATGGAGCCGCTCCGCGCTGGATAAATGAAGATAGAAGATGCCGTCTGGATAAAGACTTCTGCCGCCTTGGATGAAGACTTTGGCCCACTTGGATGAAGACATCTGCCGGCTTTGCTGAGGATGGATGTCCGGTCTTCGAAAACTGTAAGTGGATCTTTGGGGGTTAGTGTTTTTTTAAGGGTTTATTGGGTGGGTTTTATTTTTAGCTTAGGGTTTGGGCAGAAAAAGAGCTAAATGCCCTTTTAAGGGCAATGCCCATCCAAATGCCCTTTTCAGGGCAATAGGGAGCTTAGGTTTTTTAATTAGGATTTTATTTGTGGGGTTTGGTTGTGTGGGTGGTGGGTTTTACTGTTAGGGGGTTGTTTGGGGCAATGCCCTGCAAAAGGCCCAGTTTAGTTTAGGCTAGGGGTTATTTTTTATTTGGGGGGGGGGGGGCTTTTCTTATTTTGATAGGGCTATTAGATTAGGTGTAATTAGTTAAAATATTTGATTTTTTTTTTTATTTTGTGCAATTTAGTGTTTGTTTGTTTTTGTAATTAAGTTAATTGTATTTAATTAATGTAATTTATTTAATTGTAGTGTAAGGTTAGGTGTTAGTGTAACTCAGGTTAGGTTTTATTTTACAGGTAAATTTGTATTTATTTTAACTAGGTAGCTAGTAAATAGTTAATAACTATTTACTAACTAGTCTAGTTAAAATAAATACAAACTTGCCTGTGAAATAAAAATAAAACCTAAGATAGCTACAATGTAACTCTTAGTTATATTGTATCTAGCTTAGGGTTTATTTTACAGGTAAGTATTTAGTTTTAAATAGGAATTATTTAGGTATTAATTGTAATTTTTATTTAGATTTATTTTAATTATGTACAATTTAGTGGGTGTTAGGGTTAGACTTAGGGTTAGGTTTAGGGGTTAATAACTTAAGTATAGTGGCGGCGACATTGGGGGCGGAAGATTAGGGGTTAATAAGTATAATGTAGGTGGTGGCAATGTTAGGGGCGGCAGATTATGGGGTTAATAAGTGAAGGTAGGTGGCTGTGACATTGTGGGCGGCAGATTAGGGGTTAATTGTAATGTAGGTGGTGGCTATGTTGGGCCGGCAGATTAGGGGTTAATAAGTGTAATGTAGGTGTTGGTGATGTCGGGGGCAGCAGATTAGGGGTGTTTAGACTTGGGGTTTATGTTAGGGTGTTAGGTGTAAACATAAATTTTGTTTCCCCATAGGAATCAATGGGGCTGCGTTACGGAGCTTTACGCTCCTTTATTGCAGGTGTTAGGCTTTTTTTAACCGGCTCTCCCATCGATGTCTATGGGGAAATCATGCACGAGCATGAAAAACCAGCTCAAAGCAGCGCTGGTATTTGAGTGCAGTATGGAGCTCAATTTTGCTCAACGCTGTAATATTGCCTGCTAATGCCGGGGTTGTGAAAACCTGTAATAACAGCGCTATAGGGAGGTGAGCATTGACAATAACTTGCAAGTTAGTACCGAGCCACCCATAACGCAAAACTCGTAATCTAGCCGTAAATGTATTAACCCCTATCCCGCCGCTCCTGGACCCCGCCGCAACTCTAATAAAATTATTAACCCCTATTCCGCTGCTCCCGGACCCCAGCGCAAACTAAATAAATATATTAACCCCTAATCCCCTGACCTCCCACATAACTACCACTTACTAAACCTATGAACCCCTAAACTGTCAGCCCCCCACATCGCCATAAACTAAATTAAGCTATTAACCCCTAAACTTAACAACCCGCTAACTTTACATTAAATATTAACTCATCCCTGTCGTATAATAAATTTAAACTTACCTGTAGAATTAAAATAAACTATATTAAACTACTAATTAACCTACCCTAACTATTATACTACAATTACATTAAACTATATTAAACTATTAATTAATCTACCCTAACTATTATACTAAAATTACATTAAACTACAAATTAAATTAACTATATTACATATTTAAAAACCTAACCTTATTCAAGTTATTTAAATCTACTATAAAGAATTACTAAGTTACAAAAAAAATAACAACTAAGTTACAAAAAAATAACAACCAAGTTACACAAAATAAAAAAACACTAAGTTACACAAATAAAAAAATAAATGATCAAATATTTAAACTAATTACACCTAATCTAATAGCTCTATCAAAATAACCCCCAAAATAAAAAAAAAACCGTAGCCTACAATAAACAACCAATGGCCCTTAAAAGGGCCTTTTGCAGGGCATTGCCCCAAAGAAATCAGCTCTTTTACCCGTAAAATAAAATACAAATACCCCCAACAGTAAAACCCACCTCCCATACAACCAAACCCCCAAATAAAAACCTATCTAAAAAACCTAAGCTCCCCATTGCCCTGAAAAGGGCATTTAGCTCTTTTTCAGCCCAAACCCTAAGCTAAAAATAAAACCCACCCAATAAACCCTTAAAAAAACCTAACACTAACCCCCGAAGATCCACTTACAGTTTTCGAAGACCGGACATCCATCCTCATCCAAGCGGCAGAAGTCCTCAGCGAAGCTGGCAGAAGTCTTCATCCAAGCGGGCCGAAGTCTTCATCCAACCGGACAGAAGTCTTCATCCAGGCGGCATCTTCTATCTTCATCCATCCGGCGCAGAGCGGCAATCATCCAATAGGATTGAACTTTCATCCTATTGGCTGATTGGAATAGCCAATAGAATGCAAGGTCAATCCTATAGGATGATTGGAAGATGACGTCTGGATGAATACTTTTGCCCGGTTGGATGAAGACTTCGGCTCAATTGGAAGAAGACTTCTCCTGGCTTCTGCCGCTTGGATGAGGATGGAAGTCCAGTCTTCGAAAACTGTAAGTGGATCTTCGGGGGTTAGTGTTAGGTTTTTTTTAAGGGTTTATTGGGTGGGTTTTATTTTTAGCTTAGGGTTTGGGCTGAAAAAGAGCTAAATGCCCTTTTAAGGGCAATGCCCATACAAATGCCCTTTTCAGGGCAATGTGGAGCTTATGTTTTTTAGATAGGTTTTTATTTGGGGGGTTTGGTTGTGTGGGTGGTGGGTTTTACTGTTGGGCGGGTGTTTGTATTTTTTTTACAGGTAAAAGAGCTGATTTCTTTGGGGCAATGCCCCGCAAAAAGCCCTTGGTAGTTTATTGTAGGCTAGGGGTTTTTTTTATTTTGGGGGGGCTTTTTTATTTGGATAGGGCTATTAGATTAGGTGTAATTAGTTTAAATATTTGATAATTTATTTTTTATTTTGTGTAACTTAGTTTTTTTTATTTTGCGTAACTAAGTTGTTATTTTTTTGTAACTTAGTAATTCTTTATTGCAGATTTAAATAACTTGAGTAGGGTTAGGTTTTAAATATGTAATATAGTTAATTTAATTTGTAGTTTAATGTAATTTTAGTATAATATTTAGGGTAGGTTAATTAATAGTTTAATATATTTTAATGTAATTGTAGGATAATAGGGTAGGTTGATTAATAGTTTAATATAGTTTAATGTAATTTTAGTATAATAGTTAAGGTAGGTTAATTAATATTTTAATATAGTTTAATGCAATTTAGGTATAATAGTTAGGGTAGGTTAATTAGTAGTTTAATATAGTTTATTTTTATTCTAAAGGTAAGTTTAAATTTATTATAAGATAGGGATGAGTTAATATTTAATGTAAAGTTAGCGGGTTGTTAGGTTTAAGGGGTAATAGCTTAATTTAGTTTATGGTGATGTGGGGGGCTGGCGGTTTAGGGGTTATTAGGTTTAGTAAGTGGTAGTGATGTGGATAGGGGTTAACAACTTTATTAGGGTTGCGGTGGGCTCCGGGAGCGGTGTGATAGGGGTTAATAACTTTATTAGAGTTGAGGTGGGCTCCGGGAGCAGCGGATAGGGCTTAATAACTTTATTTAGTTGTGGCGGGGTCCGGGAGCGGCAGGAGAGGGATTAAACATTTTAGTATAGTGGAGGTCTTTAGTGACAGGGTATAAATAAAGTTGGGAAAAAGCTGAGCGAGATCAATGACTGGTACGCGGCTTTTTGTCAGCTTTTTTTATAAATATGGAAAGCGTATTCACGTCTGCGGCCGCGATCTTAGGCAATGTTAGACGAGTGCATTGGTGCCATTGAATGCAGCATAGTTGATGGCTTGATAAATAGGCCTCAATGTCTACAAATTAAATTTAATTTGCTTGCACCACGTTGTGGAGTAATTTCTTTAATATCCCTGATCTGTATAAGCTTTGTTGTGTTTGCACTCAAAAGTAATTTGGCATGTCATCAATTGTAGCTGGCACCTGTGAAATGAAAAGTTAAACAGAAGGTAATCTTGTGAACTATGTTTTGTTCACCAGAGTTGGTTAAATATGATGCATTCTCTAAATACACAAGCCATGGGAGTACTATAACAGCTCATTTATATTTGCTTATCATTTCCTTTCACATTCCTCAAGAGGCTCGCAAGTACAGTCATTTTCTTAACTAAAATAAATATTAAAAAAACTTTTTCGCTTAACTGCATGCATCCATAAAATATATTTTTTGATACACTGAATTGAACTTTTTTAGCTGGTTTATAAGCATTATGTTTAATTGGAACCAAAAATTCCTCTTTGCTGTGCTTAATCTTATTTCACTTTTTAATAATACCCTCTAATAGGTCCTTGAGCTAACTGTACAGCATTTAATAGATTTTTTTTATTGATACTATTTTACTTGGCGTATCTTCCTTTATCCTTTTTAGCCTTGTACAATCTGTTAAGCTTTCTATTCTCCCCCCCCCACACACACACACACACACACCAGCAGTGGCCTACTTCACATTTACACACTCACACACTTTTCTTACCTCAGATTATTC